>NC_092818.1:77051712-77176712 GCF_023375885.2 Dermacentor andersoni
ACGAAGTTTCTTATATATATATATATATATATATATATATATATATATATATATATATATATATATATATATATATATATATATATCAGTCTGCCTTCGAGAAAAATGCGACTAAAAAGGGATTGCAAAGGCGCACGCTTGCATTTCACGTTTTCGCGGCGTGTCGAACTGAACAGGTTTGAAACGTAACGTTTTTTGTAGTAGCTTTTTTGTTGTTGTTGTTGTTCTGCGTCCATGCACTGAACGACGCGGAAGTAATGACTACCGACAGACACCAAATCTCCTTCACAGGAGCGCCAGGCAGCGCCGCACAGCGGCACGAAAGCAACGCATGCAGCGGCTTTGCAACCGCCCATTGTTCTGCGGCAGCCGTGCCAGGAATAGGCACGATGCGAAGCGGAAAACAACAAGGAACAAAAAACAACAAAAACAAAGTAAAAGAAAGAAACTAACGCGTTGCAGCTACGCAGACATGCCTTGGATGAACACATAGCGACTGATCCGGTCTGGCAGCGGGCCTATATACATTGTATCAGTTCGGGATCCTTAGCGAAGGTATTATAAGCGCAGTCCTATCCTCATCATTCCCTCCGAAGCAAATCAAAACAAAGAGAAAGAGGATGTGCCACTATCACTGCACGTGCCTATAGTAAAGAGGACAGAAAAAGATAAAAGCTTCACATAGCGGGATCTAAGAGAGAGAGAGATAGAGAGAGATAGTTGTACTCCGCCTCAAAGGCTGCTTCGGGACGGCGGCGAGCGACCGCGTTTACTGGAGCGGGCGCGGGGGTCTCGTGGACTTCATCCATCTTCGCAACTCGTTCGCGCGCATGCGCCCAACGCACAGCTGCGGTAGCCGGACACGACAGCGGGCCGGACCGGACCAGTCGGCAGGCGCTGACCATATATACACGAGCACCTCGAGGCAAGGAAGTGGACAACGAGAGGGAACTGGAAAAAAGGGAAATGAGAGCTGGGGATGCACTTGTATTACAATCGCACGCAGTCGCAAGAACGCATGCAAACACGGCGTCGTCGATCGAAATGCAAGCAGGATCAAAAGCGTCACTTTGGCTCGCTGACAAAAAGAAAGAAAGAACGATAAAGGAAACTAGCAAGCAAGATCAAGAAAAAAAGTGAAAAAGGAAGGGGGAGTCAGCAAACCTTACAAGACGGGAGACCGCCGCTACGATGAGGACCAGCGATTCGAGGAGGAGGCGGAGGCCGGGGAAATCGTCACAGGCCATAGAAGCATGCGAGAAGACGGGAGGCCGGGAGAGAGGGGGTGGGGAGGACAAGAAAAACCTTTGCCACAAAGTTGCTTTCATTAATAACTGTTTCTTCTTCCTTTTTCGCGCCGTCTCTTTCCAATAAGTTTGACGTTCATTAATCATTCGGGCGATAGGGCTGCGAGCCGGCTCTGGGGGAGGGCTGCCAACACGCGCAGCGGACAGCCGAGCCAAGCCAGCCAGCCAGCCAGCCAGCAGCAGAGGCACTCCCCACTTCAAGCGAGCCGTCCTTTTCTCGTGCAGAGCGGAGTTGTTCCCTTTTTCCTTTCTTATATCTTTTTTTTTTCCTTCGGTTCCGACTAGCTTGCAGCTCTTGGGTGAGCGCAAAGAAAAAGAGGAACCTTGTCTGGTAGAGTTGCTGAGAGTAACCAGTGCGAAAGAAAATGAAATCAAACATAAAAACGCGATCATTTAAATACAAGCACGTGCTCCGTTAAACCTTCCCAAGGTGTGTCGCCTGTTTCTTTCTTTCTTTCTTTTCTTTTTCTGAATTTCCTCTTCAAGCGAAGACCCGCACACCGCTCACGTGTTGGAGAAAAAAAAAATAAAGTAAGAAGCACGGAGGCAAGAATCCGTATAGCTTCGGCTAAAGATAAACCAAGAGTAAGACGAGGAAGTGTAGCCTTGTACGGCAGTTTTACAGCGATACAGGAACGAGAATAGCTTGGCCGCCGCGTGAAGAACTTCGCACCTTAAATATATGCATTGATCGTTTTGTATTGAGATGAGTTGGAAGGTCGTTAATTTTCTCGGGCGGAATGATGGGCAGAACGAGTATGACTCATTAGGTTCGATAGCGGAACAAAGCATGGCGACTCGCTGCGCAGGCTTCGCGGGAAAGCCCTTCGTACAAGCCTGCCTGGAGAGACGCCGGCCTTCTTGTGCGTTTCGTTTTGGCGGTGGCGTCTCGCGATATCGTTTTAGATAAAAGCCCCCACCCACGTCTTGTACAATTGCGTAATTACATACTGGGCAAGTGCATGCAATCGTACCGAAAAGTGTGTCGAATAGAACGCACGTACAGTCAGGCGACGTTCTAATCATTCACGTGCGGAGTGTGCAACTTTTCTTCACATTGCTTAGCGCTACTTTGCTGTGACAATTCTGATATTGCTTGAAAATTGATGCAATTCTTTTTGTTTTTAATTTTCGCCCTTTCTGCACCTTAATGGTGGAATGTTTCAGAGTAATCACAGTGACATAAAGTACTCCGCACGTCAATAACAGTGGTCTGATGCGGTGATGAGTATCTGACGTGGCCAGTTCATCTGGAGTGGATCTGCCTATCTGAGGGATAAGGAGTTTAAAGTGAAATCTAGTATGTAGGAAATACCGTTAAATTTTTTTTTTCTATGAGCGCAAATTGAAACACGAACAAGAAATAACTTAGCTAGAACTTCAGCTCTATGATTGCACGTATGCGACGCGGAATCGATCTGTACACCCGACTTCTAAACACGGTGTTTAGTCAAGAATTACGTTTTCGAGCCCGAATCATAAGCCGCTGTTAGAAATGCAGGCGAATCCGGAAACGCAGCAACGCGGCCTCGGATTTTTCGACTTGTTCGCGCTTGAATGTAGGATGTTAGTATACCACTTATTTGTAAAGCGACGAATATACAACTTATCCGACGGCAAGAGAAGAGCTTGAATAAAAAAAGGAAAAGAAAACGTGCAGTAGTTTCTCGTCTTCGAGGTCTTCGAACTATACCTGTATAGTTGGCTCGCGTCTCTGCGACCAGGCATGTTGCGCATGTTTACGTGTGCGCAAAACCGGCGCTATTTCCCTTCTTTCTCCCTCTTTTCGTCTCTATATCCCATTCCGGCAGTACTGGGTAGCAGACCGGAAGTGCGTCTGATTAATGTCCCTGCTTTCCTTGCTTCTCTTTCTCTCGGTGGACATTTTGTTCGCTTCGGCTTGGACCGGCACAGTCCCCCAACGCTTCTTGATAGGTGCGCTGTAGTCCGAATTTCTAACATGATAATGTCTTGGCTACAGATCGCCGTAAAACGGAAGTGTTGGCGCTGCAGGCTGTATGCTGTTCGGCATGCAAGAAGATGCCGTAAACAACGTTCCCTTTGGCTCCCGCTTAATTAATTTCTAGGCCTTATTTCGCCGTGACTAAGTATTATTTGGCTCTCCCGCAATCTATAGTGTGCAAATGCGGAAGTACACTATGCAAGTAGACCGCGCAAAAACATTGCCGCAAAAGGAATCGCGCTGCGCAGTGTGTAGTTCAACATTACGTTTCGGAGTGTCCCTTGCCGGGCCTTCTCTCTGCAGCAGTATAGCCGCCGGCAGAGCGGATATGGGTAACCCAGGGCCTCCGCTTTCGTCTCCCGAATGACGCTTGTCCACGCACCCTGCTTGTGGCTTCCTACAGCCACGTAGTTTACGGAAAGGCACGCGACCAGTGGCGGGCCATCTGTTCACTTCCTATGCCTGGCCGGGCACTTTAGTCGGAGAGGTCGGGAAAAGCCACTTCCGATGGGCCCATTACGACTCCTTCGCTTGTAGACGCTGAGATTGCATGGCTGTGCTATCGATCTCCGTCCTTAGATGCGTTGTGGCAACGCTAAGTCCAACAGCGCGGCGCTAGGGAGTTGTAACATGTGATGTACTGAAGTTTTGCTGCAATCCGGTTTGTCCAGATCGCCACTGAAAAAGAAGGGAGCGTGCTGTGAAAGGGTATCTTTTCCAGCTCACAAGCATATACTGCCAGCGTTTTCTCGCTGATAGTACGCTGCGATTTTCTGCTAACTGGTTAACAAATGAAATTTAATCAATCATGACTCTCATTATATAGCCTCGCGCTTTGGAACAATAAGGTTCCTGACGCCATCAATTTGGCGCACAGCGCAGTTGCTCTTATTGGCGTGCCGGCCGTGCGTGGTCCACTTACGTGCAGCAGCGAAAGCCCGAAATGCGCTAAGCAGGTTGCTCCAGAAATGCTGACATCGGGCCTGCGCATATCAACACCTCACACTTCTGCACAGTGGTTCTCTACAGTCGGTGCCCTCCTGTGGCAAAGTGTCATGAAAGAGTTGGTGTGTAATGGATATACAGCGTCAGCGTTCTTATTATTGTCGGGTATACCGGGACTCTGCGACCAGACATGCTGCGCGTGTTTACCTGTGCGCAAAGCCAGCACTCACGTATACTTGAGTGCTGTAACTAAACACGTCAAGAAGGCCGTGCAAATACATAACAAAGAGCTGCCAACATCTCATTAAAAGTGACTCGTTCATCACGCCTTCAAAGTTTTCCTTGCAAATTTTAGCACGCACACTGTGATCCCTGTCTTTCACGTCCAGTTCAAAGCTAGCGTTACCATTTAAGGTAACGCTCGCTTTGAACTGTTGCAAAGCAACCCCATTTTGTCATCTCAATAAGTTTTCCGAAGCTTCAAAATAGTGCAGTTGTATGTTGTGTATTTCGTATCATGAAAACATAATGAATAAATCTGGAAATCTTCAACACAGTGTGTCATGTCATGGACTGCACAGTGTCACGGACTTTGAGGTATCTGCAGTGGTGGCGAGAGACATGACATATAGGGCGCGTTTGATTAAATTTGTGTGAAGAGCACTTTGAGACCTTGGACTTTCGGCTTAGTGCAAGGGTTCACCGGTCATCTAAATATTGATCTAATAAGGAGTTTAAGGGGCTTGTGTAGCGGTGGAGAGCCCTGTTTTCGATACCATATGAGAGAGCGCCGTTCATTCGAGAAATTTACAAGCCACAACAACGTATAAGAGAGACGAAAGGGATATCCCAATAATATGTACAGATCAGTATTCAACGCATTGGATTCTTGTGGCATAGAATACACATTTTTAGCTAGCGCGTGATTTTGTTCAGCGCGCGAGAGCCGAGACAAAAGCGCTCTGAGACATCTTTATTTCGAACGAAAACAACTGTGGAAGGCGAATCACTGAATGAGTGCCGCGTATGGTGGCTCTCTTAAACCCCTAAGCGACGTGCTTGTCGATAACGTATCTCTTTGTGTAGAAGACACTGTCACACACGGTAGTGACGAAGGTGAACAACGCCGGAGCTATCTGTGTATATACGGCGGGTAACCACAGAATAATCAGAACCAAATGGACATCGAACGATGCACATAGTTTTTGGTCAGCAAGGAGGTCACAAACCATTGTGCGGTTTTGGAATCATGTCTGCGCTGTTGGATGGTGTGTAGGATGATATCGAGCGGTGCTACAAGAGAAGGAGCATTAAGTGGAGCTTCAGAAAGGGTGGCAATCGAGACGGTAGCGGTGTCAACAAGACAAGTGGCGGTTGCTCCTCGAGGCAGTGGACTGTGCTCGGGAGTCGTCTGAAAGGATGTTTTTTAGGTCTGCCAAGAGTGTCGTACCGTTTGAGTATCAAAGACGGCTCCTTAAAGGTAATGGCATCGGGCATGGGACAAACCAAGCACCCTTTGTACACCCATAAGAGTGTTTAAGTGCTTAATGTGTATAATAAAGAATAGCAAGGCGGCACATGCAGGATGATACAAGATGATTCAATATATGTTGCCTTATTACTAACATGTCCTGTCTTACGCTGCCACTCAGCGCGTCTATAGGTTTGACGCTCAAAAACTATAGCTGCCGTCACAAGCCTGCTTTCACTCTCTTTATCTGCACCCACCCATGCTTTAGTGCAGTGGGCGCAGCTGATAAACGTGGACAGGCAGTAAAATGACGACGACGGCATTTAGAAGCCAAAACTTTTTACTGGGTGAATTTATGTCTTAAAAATAGAAGTGCAACTCCGCTGCTCCATCAGTCAGCTGTCGTCGGACCGAAAGCCATGACTAACCATCAGCACCATATACGTGCAGGTATTAATAGTTCGCTCTAGATCTAATAAGATTATAGGCTCAAATAACATCGCAATCTAATAAGATATAATCGGAACAATACGTGAATGTGCTATGCCTGTCGATAACAATGGCTACAATAAAGACGACTGTGCCATTATATATATATATATATATATATATATATATATATATATATATATATATATATATATGTATATATAGATATATATATATATATGTACTGATGTACCGGTACACCGGTATATATACGGTGTACCGCTTCAGGTGTACCGCAAGGGTACACCTGAAGCCATACCGGAAATTTGAGAAAGATGGCGCCCGTTGTGTAGAAAATGCTGATCAGGCACGAACTGAACTTCGGTTTCGCAACATTCAAGCTACATATAACACTACAAGCCGCCTAAAATATTGGCGTAGATATTTGGAAACAAAGACATGGAGGAAACATCGATGGAGGAATCATGAAATCACGCAATTACTAACACTTGCTTAAGAGCTTTCTTTTTTGGCATAGGCCAGAAGCCTGCATGGGCAGGTTTTTACTCGCTGAAAAGAAAGAAAAAACTGTTCTACTTGGTATGCGCGATCGCAATTTCACATTACTTCACCAACTAGTGCGTCCGCCAAATCAGATAAAGACGAACGCGACACCGCCTTGCCGAAGATTGGCTGATGCACGGCTTTACTGTAACTTCACGTACCTCTAAAATCATGCCTAAGCATGGATGACACATTATATGCATAGCAGTTTAGCACCTGAATTTCGCCTCATATATCTGGTTGAATTGGACCAATGGCAATCATCGCAAGCACCATTCTCGCTGCGAATACGTAAGGGGCTATTTTACCTCAGGAGCTCCCGTCCAAATCACATGAAAATGGAGAAGTCATTTTGCTTGGCACACACGGCACCGAATCCTTTTATAGTTGTTGCAAGTAAAAGAAAAGTCTGAGATGTGGCGACTGTTGCCAGCATACTTTTTATTTCAGCTATATACTTTTCATAAAAATCGCTGAAGATCGAAAAAAAGAAACAACCTAAGGCATTAAGTTTACAGATATGTAGCTCACCATGGAACAAAAAAGAATAGCACAATATTCTTAGCTGCATTTGCTGCTACATCTAACGCGGGCAACATTGTCGCATGATACACTGCTCCGAAACATACCAAATTTTTTTTTAGTATAGCTTATGAAAGAAACCTCGTATACAATGTAAAATTTCGCGTAACCTGCACACTGATATATGCTAGCACTCCGCTTCAGGCACATTAACGTTTGTAGTTTACTTACTTGTCACATCAGTACACGGGAACAGCGCAGCAACCTGACAAGGACAAAGAGAAGCACAAAGACAGACATAGCGCTGTAACGACGAACAACCGACAAATCCAACTCGAAACGCTGCTTAACTCCCTTGATAAAAGAGGAAATTAAAAGGGCGCTAGAAGAGACAGGCACTAGACTGAACACGACGCCTTGTTATCTTTGTGATAACAAGCCTTGTTAACTTCGTGACATTTCTTTTGTGGTGTAGGCTAAAGGAGCAGTATAGGCCTCAGGCTTCGTTTTTTTTTTTAATATAGAAATACGCAAATCACAGGAAATCTTTATAAAAAGATTGGCGCCATAAATTCACACTTTCCTTCCAATAATCAGCATAATCTAATTTCCTCCGATTCAAATTGCTTCAGCGATCGTTTAATGATGGCATATCTGTGCTTTTTGGAGTGCGCGTGTATAGCGTTCTCGTTATTTCCTTCTGCGCCTTGTGCTTCGTTGTTTCCACGGCTGTCATGCTCAGCTTGTTGCTGGACATCGAGAAGCAGCTGTCATATCATTTTGCGCGAAACGCGGTGCGAGTTTCCCTCACACAATCTAAACTGTCACGCTTCAAATTAGTTTAGTAACGACTTTCTGACACCAGCGCTATAGCTGCTGTAGGGATCGCACCGCTGGCACGAGTTGTTGGGGTCTCGGTGCTGACGCCCGTTATTGCCAATGGGTCGCAAGCCCCAAGGGTAGCGTTGGCCTGGCGGCCTGGGGCACAGGAAGCATCCGAAGGTCCCGGCAAAGCAAGAGAAGACTGGTAACAGAACAACTTGTTTATTCTAACATAGCAAAAGAGCGGCCGGTCAGGTCGACCGAAGTGGAGAGACGGGAGAGCACGTAACTCAACAGTACAAATCGGAGCCTCTCTCCTGGCGTCCGGGGGCAGCTGCTCTTATACTCTCGGCGTCGCGGTCCAAAAGGGAAGGTCACGGGAAGAGCCCACGCGACGGCGGAGCATGAGCCCACGACGGCGCGCACGGTCGAGCCGAGAGACATGGTGAGCCGAGTGTAGTGACGCATCGCCAACCCGCCCACACGACGGCGCGCACGGTCGAGCCGAGAGACCTCCTGGCTCCTCATTTGGGGAACTCCGCCCCCCGGCTGCCGCGCTTTGACAAGCGAGGGCACACACACACACACGCACACACGAAGACACGTGGCACTGAAACACGCCTGGACACGCTTGGCGGGGAGGCGTTGCGCCGGCGTCGCACGGGCCAAAATGTCCGCCGCTTTGAACGAAGCCCCGGCGTCCGTTGCATCCGCGCCGGCATTACCGCGCGTTGTAGGCGAAACGTAACAGACCGCCCCGCCGGGGGAAGGAGATCCCGATGGTCAGGGGACTGCATCCGCTGTCCGGAGGGATGTCGCTCGATGATGCTCATAACCGAAGTCGGGCGTCCTTTGGCGTTTCTTGAGCGCAGCGCACAGAGAAGCCCTCGTTCTCACGTTCAGGTGCACACAGGACACTGCAAAGTGACTTCGGGAGAGTTGACATTTTTGTTCTCGTTTCCGGCAAGCGTTAGAACTACGCCGAAAGTCAACCGCTCAGTCAGCAAGCACGGCACAACCCTCACTAAGCCCTGCCAGGCTCTTTCCCCTTTTATACTGCTGCCTAGTTCCTTACAGTAGTTTAGCAGCACTCAGAACGCGTCCACAAATCGGAAAATTGCACTAGAAAGCACATCATCACTTTGAAACACTACACAAAAGCAATAAGTTAAAAAAAATCCTGCCTCAGGAAGAAAAACATCAGTAACAAGCAATTTTGAGGCTGATTCCCACGTTAGGGGCTTCGACTTAAGCCATCGGCGTTACCGTTGAGACTCCCCTTTTTGTAACGCACCTCAAAGGAATATTGTTGCAAAGCGAGGCTCCAGCGCAGGAGGCGGCCATTTTTGGGAGAGATGGTCTGCAGCCATTGGAGAGGGCAGTGATCCGTTTCAATGATAAACCTCGAGCCGGCTAGGTAACATGACAATTTCTGAACGGCCCACACGATACACGCACACTCTTTCTCGGTGGCGCTATACGCCTGCTCACGACTCGTCAGCTTACGACTAGCATACAGGACGGGGTGTTCTACTTCTCCATTTTCCCGTTGGCACAGTACAACGCCCATGCCTCGCTCACTAGCATCACACTGAACAACGAACCCTTTTGTGTAGTCGGGCGATCGTAGCACAGGCTGGCTTGTTAGGGCGCTCTTTAGGGCGCTAAAAGCTCTTTCCTTTGTCTCATCCCAGACGACTGTTTGCGGCTCTGTCTTTCTTAGAGCATCCGTTAGGGGAGACGCGATATCAGAGTACCTGGGGATGTACCTCTGATAGTAGCCGGCGACACCTAAGAACGACCGAATATCGGTCTTCGTACGCGGTTGCGGGAAGTCTCGCACAGCGGCCACCTTTATTTCAGAGGGGCGGCGACGACCCCGACCAATCACGTGTCCGAGGTAGACAACCTCGGCCTGTGCTAACTGGCACTAAGGGAGCCTTGACTGTCAAGCCCGCATCGCGCAGGCGGGTTAGCACTGCCCGCAAGTGCGCCATATGCTCAGGCCAGGATGCGGAGAATATCGCTACGTCGTCTAGATACGGTAAAGCGAATTCTTGCTGTCCCCGCAACACTTTATCCATGAGGCTTGAAAAGCAGTATGGCGCGTTCTTCAAACCAAAACTCAAAACTTTAGGACGGAATGTCCCCATTGGTGAAATGAACGCCGCATACCTACTAGCCTCTTCTGTAAGTGGAACCTGCCAATAACCCCTGACAAGATCTAGGGTGGAAATAAACTGAGCGCTACTCACTCTCTCAAGGCGCTCCTCGATGTTAGGGATCGGATAAATTTGATCCTTAGTGATGGAATTAAGCCTGCGGTAGTCGACGCAAGGACGAGGTTCCTTGCCCGGTACCTCAACTAAAATCAAAGGGGAGGTATAATCACTCTCACCCGCTTCAATAACACCGAGCTGTAGCATTTTCTTTACCTCAGCCTCCATAATATCGCTCTGGCGGGGTGACACCCGGTACGCCTTGGATCGTACTGGCTCTGGGGAGGTAAGTTCTATGTCATGAGTAAGGACAGAAGTCCTACCAGGCCTCTCAGAGAACAGACCTTGAAACTCTTGTAAGAGCTGGTGTAGTTCGGTTTTCTGCTCAGGCGACAGCGATGCTTTACTTATTAAGTCACTAATGACTTGATCGGTGTCTTTCCTGTTCGTCACTGAGCCTAGTCCCGGAAGCTCGACCGGAAGCTCTTCGGGCACGTTTACCATCATGCACACCACTGCTTCCCGTTGCTTATAGGGTTTGAGCAGATTACAGTGGTAAACTTGCTGTGCTTTCCGCTTTCCTGGCAGACTCACCACGTAGTTAACGTCCGACAGTTTTTGAACAATCCGTGCTGGGCCCTCCCACTGCACGTCGAGTTTGTTCTTTAGCGATGTGCGCAATATCATGACCTCATCGCCCACCTCAAAACGACGGGCCCTGGCTGTCCGATCATAATAAACCTTGGCCCTCTGCTGGGCCTCTGCCATTGCTTCACCTGACAACTCCTGTGCCCTTCTTAAGCGTTCGAGGAGCTCAAGCACGTACTCTACCACGACTGGGTCGTCGCCCCTGCCTTCCCATGATTCTCGAAGCATGCGAAGCGGAGATCGCAGCGAGCGACCGTACACCAGCTCAGCTGGCGAAAACCCCGTAGCCGCATGCGGCGCGGTCCTTAATGCAAACATCACTCCAGGCAGACACAGCTCCCAGTCAGTTTGATGTTCAAAACACAATGCTCTCAACACGCGCTTCATGACGGAGTGGAGCTTCTCAACGGAATTCGACTGGGGGTGGTGCACTGAGCTGTGTAACAGCCTTACCCCGCACCTTTCGAGAAAGGCTGTCGTCAAAGCGCTAGTAAACACTGTGCCCTGATCTGACTGGATTTCTGCAGGAAAACCAACTCGCGCAAATATGGACAGTAGTGCATTGACTATCTCAACTGAGCTGAGTTCTTTAAGCGGCACTGCTTCAGGGAACTTTGTCGCTGGGCAGATCACAGTCAAAATGTGTCGGTACCCCGTGGCTGTTACCGGCAGAGGTCCCACTGTATCAATAACGAGCCGTCTAAAAGGCTCCGTAATGATAGGTACCAACTTCAACGGCGCCCTCGATTTGTCCCCTGGCTTGCCCACCCGCTGACAGGTGTCGCATGTCTTCACAAAGTGGTCTGCGTCCCGAAAACACCCTGGCCAATAGTACTCCTGCAAGAGACGGTCCTTAGTTTTCTTAACTCCTAGGTGTCCGGACCACGAACCCCCATGCGACAAGCGCAACAGATCCTGACGATAGCATTGAGGCACGATCAGCTGATCGAACTCCACTCCCCTGCGGTCTAGATACTTCCGGTACAGGACCCCACCTCTTTCCACAAAGCGAGCATTTTTCTTGGCGATACCTTCCTTGATAATGCAGCGTATGTTTTCTAGGCTGCCATCCTTCTTTTGCTCGGCTATCAAAGCCGACCGGCTGACTTTTAGCAACCTGTTAAGTCCGTCTGACGTAGGCGCGATGAGCAAATCTGGAGACAGCTCTTCTAACTTTCCCGTGTCGGGAATTTCCTCTCCAGTATCTGGTGCCTTTAACGCTACAGGCTCAATTTTATTCAGTTCGGGCGTGCTCTGAATACCAGCTTGCTGCGCCTCTGACCCTTTCTCATCGTTCAACAACGTCGGCCCCGCAACCACCGCCTTTGCGGCGAGCTCCCGAACCTTCGATCTGGTTAAGGCCTGAACGCTAGCCTCACCAAACAAAAGCCCCTTCTCGCGCAGGAGGTGATCGGACCTGTTCGAAAATAAGTACGGGTACTGGGGGGGCAGCATAGATGACACTGCGGCCTCCGTCTCAAGTGCTCCGAAAGGTCCTTCAATAAGCACTTTTGCTACCGGCAGACACACGCTATGAGCTTCCACTGCTTGCTTGATCCATGCGCACTCGCCCGTGAACATATCGGGTTCTACGTAAGAGGGGTGAACTACATCCATTGTAGCTGCGGAATCGCGAAGCACTCGGCACTCTTTCCCGTTCACGAGGAGGTCTCGCATGTAAGGCTCGAGAAGCTTCATGTTCTCGTCAGTGCTGCATAAAGACAAAAACACGACTTTTGTTTTTGTTTCTGGACACTGCGCCGAAAAGTGACCCGGCTTCTGGCACGTATAACAAACGCGCGCTTGCCTCGTCTCGAACCGCTTTCTGCGTTCGGCTTCGGTTGCCGCCGTCTCCTTACGTTCGGTCGGACTGCTTTCACTCGCATCCGCACTACGTGTATCCCCCTTTGCTCTCATGGGTGTGAACTTCGGCCTCTCAAACTTGGAGCCAAATTCACCCTTTTGACCGTCCTTAGCTCCGCGAGCCCGACGCGTCACAAACTCCTCGGCTAACTCAGCGGCTCTAGCCACCGTACTAACGTCTGGCCTATCCAAGACCCAGTACCGCACGTTCTCAGGTAACCGACTATAAAACTGTTCTAGCCCGAAACACTGCAGAACTTTCTCGTGGTCACCAAACGCTTTCTCTTCTTTGAGCCACTCCTGCATGTTTGACATAAGCTTGTACGCAAACTCTGTATATGACTCACTTTTGCCTTTCTCATTTTCCCGAAACTTCCGACGGAACGCCTCCGCTGACAGCCGGTACTTTTTTAGCAGACTCGATTTCACTTTGTCGAAATCCTCTGCCTCCTCTCTCTCCAAGCGAGCGACTACGTCGGCCGCCTCGCCGGGTAGCAAAGTGAGCAAGCGCTGTGGCCACGTTTCCCGAGAGAACCCCTGCTTCTCGCACGTTCGCTCAAAGTTAACCAGGAACAAACCAATGTCCTCTCCAAGCTTAAACGGCCGCATCAGGTCAGTCATTTTGAACAATACTCGTTCTCCTGCACCGTGTGCCTGACTTCCATTACGAGCGCGTTCCATCTCTAACTCGAGACGCTTCATTTCCAAAGCGTGTTGACGGTCGCGCTCTCTTTCTTTCTCTTGTTGCTCTCGTTCTATCTGTTCTTTAAGTTCACGCTCCTGTCTTTTTGCCGTCTCCCTCTCCTCAATGGTCTCAAGGCATTCCGACAGCTCGTCATCCTCAGCTTCTAACTCAAGAATAGCCCTTAGCAGTTCTGGTTTTCTGAGTTTGTCTGAGACATCCAGACCCAACTCTCTTGCAAGCTCCAGCAATTTCGGTTTGCGCAACGACTTCAAATCCATGGCTGCTCTGAATGCTGCTTTCTCTACTGCCTACTATTGTCTTGCCGCAAACTAACCCGGCAGCAACGACAACCACAATTACCAGCTCTGTTTCTAACACTAACAAAAGCCTGGCAAAACTCAGAAGAAGAAAGTCCCGCACTCACCAAACCTCGCAGCCAAGACTTCAGCGCAGTCGTTCCGCTGCAGGCAACCAGTCATCACACAGGGCTCGTTGCACTGCTCCCGGATGGTCGTTGTGCTGCTCAGCATACAGTCAACCGCATCTCTTCGCTGCTGGCCTCCGTTGTCGCGATCTCACCGCTGGCAACCAGTTGTAGGGATCGCACCGCTGGCACGAGTTGTTGGGGTCTCGGTGCTGACGCCCGTTATTGCCAATGGGTCGCAAGCCCCAAGGGTAGCGTTGGCCTGGCGGCCTGGGGCACAGGAAGCATCCGAAGGTCCCGGCAAAGCAAGAGAAGACTGGTAACAGAACAACTTGTTTATTCTAACATAGCAAAAGAGCGGCCGGTCAGGTCGACCGAAGTGGAGAGACGGGAGAGCACGTAACTCAACAGTACAAATCGGAGCCTCTCTCCTGGCGTCCGGGGGCAGCTGCTCTTATACTCTCGGCGTCGCGGTCCAAAAGGGAAGGTCACGGGAAGAGCCCACGCGACGGCGGAGCATGAGCCCACGACGGCGCGCACGGTCGAGCCGAGAGACATGGTGAGCCGAGTGTAGTGACGCATCGCCAACCCGCCCACACGACGGCGCGCACGGTCGAGCCGAGAGACCTCCTGGCTCCTCATTTGGGGAACTCCGCTCCCCGGCTGCCGCGCTTTGACAAGCGAGGGCACACACACACACACGCACACACGAAGACACGTGGCACTGAAACACGCCTGGACACGCTTGGCGGGGAGGCGTTGCGCCGGCGTCGCACGGGCCAAAATGTCCGCCGCTTTGAACGAAGCCCCGGCGTCCGTTGCATCCGCGCCGGCATTACCGCGCGTTGTAGGCGAAACGTAACACTGCGTAACACCCAGCGAAAAACACTGCAGCAATTGCCCCTCTGCTCAGGAAACCTAGATGTCTTTAAAAAATTTGCGACACCGAATATTTTTGAAAGCACGGTAACCTCGAGATGAACAATCACACACTTTATTCATAGTAAAGAAACTTAACTATGTACAAGAATAGTCCCAAGACGTCATTTCTGGCCACCGCCACCGATGAAGGGAAATTCATTGTCGCTGAATGTAACTCGCTAAAAGTCAAAGCACTTACAACAATACACTTTCATTCAGAAAGCACATAATGATATTTTCTGCAAAAATGTAAAGATGGTATTTTTGTCTGCTAATTGTGGTTATCGCTGACGATCTGTTTGATTATTCGGAGTATATAACAAGGGGAGGGGAAGACGGGGGGGGGGGGGGGGCGCTTATTACCTCGTGTGGTTCATTTTCTTTTCGAGAAGAAAATACTCTGATTATCCTTGATTTGGTGACGGCCATCGTGATTTGTTGTTTTTTATATGCGGAGTCATTATAGGTGG
Organism: Dermacentor andersoni; assembly: GCF_023375885.2. Lineage (NCBI taxonomy): Eukaryota > Metazoa > Arthropoda > Arachnida > Ixodida > Ixodidae > Dermacentor > Dermacentor andersoni. The sequence continues at coordinate 77,066,966 of NC_092818.1, forward strand.
CATGCATGCATGGGCAGATCCTGGTGGGAGCCGGTATAAATGGGCAAAAAGAAAGACTGAAGTGCACAAAAGGAACCGTAAACAGTCACAACGCATTATAAAGCATTACGAAACGGTTTATTAACAACAATCGAACCATAAAACAACTTAAGCGTCGCAAATCGGCAATGAAAAATTGCCGATGGGCGGCCCGTTATTGAGCTGCCTGCGGGATTACACCACGCGCTTCGTAGGGTTGTTTACGAGTATAGTTTGATGATAAGCGCGTAGTTTTCTGTTTTCGCTGTTTATTTTTTTCTGACAGGTTGCTTTCTACACCGCCGACACCCTCTTCTCCCATACCCTCCGTATACCAACGCTTTAACGTAATGCCCTGAAAAGGGCCCTCAGGGCTCCATAAATAAGTAGCGACGATGACGATTATGGTTCCACGCCACAAAGTGCAGTGCTTCACTTCACTTGCGTGTTCACAGGCGATCTCCTACCCATAGCCCACCTCCGGCGTATACTAGATAGCCGAAAATCGGAACGCGTGTACGTACGCCCCTCAGTTCGACGACGAAAACCGAGATGCAAGCGAAGTTTCACGCTATGCAAAACCGCGTTCACATTACCTCCCCCCCCCCCCCCCCCCTACTACGAAACATCCAGCCGAACTTCCCAACGCTATACCTGGAAGTTACTCCTTTCGCAAAATCGAAACGAACCCACGTGGAACGACGAAAAAGCGTTAATTGTCGGCCAGGCTCGGAGACAACGCAGCAAAGGGCAGCGGCGGTACTTAAGACCCCGGCGGAATGGCACCGTTTTCTTGGCCGAGAGATTAGCGCCCGAGGGCGTCGGGGACGCTCGCGCTGTGCCGTTGCATCGACGGCGCGCGAAGTTCGCTGTAATGAAGACGAATCGATTACCTAATTACTCCAGCCACGGCACAGAAACCCAAGTCGAGTCACACGCAGGAATCCCGGTCGGCAAACGCCATTCGAGGCAATACAGGCGTCGCGCGAGTGAGCACTCCGAATTTTCCACGATGTAAGATGCAGAAGGCCCTTCCTATACCCTCGTCTAGCGTCTGCGACGTTGGTGAACGCAAACGCCCGGTATGTATGGGTATTGAGGCAGCATGCATTCCAAGCGTGTCCACAAACTCGGGCAATGTTCCCGAGTCCCTGTGTGTGTGTGAGTGGTTCTTAAAAGGAAGATAAGCGAGAAGTACAGCGCCGTAACTGCCTCTCGTGAGGGGGCACCTCAACAGCGCCGTACGGGAGTGGGTGAGGGATGAATGTGCCACGTTTTTCTTTCACTTAAACGTTCTAAGCCAGTGCTCCCAAAGAACCTCCGCGCAGAAGGCCTTATTTGCACTACTAAGATTCATGCGGTCTACAGGCCTTAACGGTAGACTAAGAACGCCGCCACTGTAAAGTGTACGCGGTTTGTTTGTGCTCGACCCTCTCTCTCTCTCTCTCTCTCTCTCTCTCTCTCTCTCTCTCTCTCTCTCTCTGCCCTAGCGCTCTCTCTTTTTTATTCCCCGTGTAGGCTAGTCAACCGCAACTTACCTCCGGTCAACATCCCTGACTTTCTTTGAATCTTCTTTCTCTCTCTCTCTCTCTCTCTCTCTCTCTCTCTCTAAGCGCCCAATCTCTGCTCAAAGGCTTTTAAAGCTTGAAGTAATATTTTTGTTGTAGATTAATTTTTTTTCGACGTTGTTATGATAACCAAAACGTGGTATCAAATAAATAGCAAAGCAGGGAAGCGCAATACGGGTACTTGTCCTGGTTGGCTGACTTTAATGACTGGCTACCTAAATCTCAAGAATAGTTGATTTCTTTTTTAGTGCAGTGACGCTATATTATCAGGAGAAATGTTTGGAGTAACCTCGAGAGATATGTGTTAAGGCTCAAAGCATAAATGTGCTTGCACGACTTTTTTTCGATCATCATTATACGCAAGTTACACAGCGCATACGAATAACAAGCGAAGTACGCGAAGAACGAGAAGGACCAAGAGTCATTGTTTGTACGTGCTGTATAACATACGCAGTCAAGTTAAGCTACCTAACCTACCAGCACGTCCACTCGAGCCATGCCTTAACGTAGGCCTCGAAAGCGCGTTTCGTAACAACAGTTGCAAGGCTGGTTTAAAAAAAGCGTAAGCCCACGTCTCGTCGTCTGCGTTTAAAATGCGCAATTAATAGGAGAAGGCAAACTCACCGGTGACATAAAAGGGGCGGCTATAGTAGTTGCACCACCTCGCACTGAAAGCGAGAACTATATCGCACCGGCGGTGCTCTTCTCTCTCTCTCTCTCTCTCTCTCTCTCTCTCTCTCTCTCTCTCTCTCTCGGAGGACGTGACCCTGAGCGTCCGGAAACGAGTTGACCGCAAGGCACGGAAAGCGAATGCTCGGAAGCGAGCCACACAGGGGGACATTCCGGGGCCAAGCCGCGGAGCTCTCGGCGAGAAAGGTCATCCTGCGGTTATACGGAGTAACGAACGAACGAAAGAACGAACGAAGCGCCCGGACACGACGCGGAACAACCGCGAAGCAGCAGCGCCGTTCCGTTTTCCTACCGCCCCGAGTGGAACTACAGACCTGCGGTCAGTTGGGCAGTCGGGAGCGCAGCAGCCCTCGGCGGAGTGGTGGTGGGAGGGGGGGTCACATACGCGCGAAGCTTCCTCATTCAGGGAAATGGCGATCGCGCGACTGTACACACAAGCCGCTGTTGTTACTCCCGCTGAGTGCCGCCGTTTTACGGGTTCCTCTATGAGGCCAGAAAATAAAAAGCCCCCCCTTTTTTCCACTTTCTCTCTGCAGCGCGAGACTCGCCTTTTCGCCGAGCGTTCTCGGTCGCGCGCGCGCGCGCGCCCGCGCAATTGTCGGGTCGTAAATTTTCCGGCGCGCTCCCCACGGTCGCCGCTGCTTCCGCGGTGCCGGCGACATTCGAGTCGTCGTCGCGTGTCCCTACAACGCTCTCTCACACAGACGCACGCCGGCCCCCGTTTGGGATCGTTTAAAAAGATATTTCTCGGCGTTTTCGCCCCAGAGACAACAGCCCGCCGCCCGTCCTTTTGCCTCCCGCCCCCCGCCCCCCCTGTTTCGACATCATCAGCTCTCGCCGTCTTGGCCCTCCTCTCTATCTTCTACTAAACCCTTTCTTTTAACCCTTCCGGGCAAGCACTTTCGTCAATCTGTCAATAGATGTTTTCTTTTTCTGTTTCTTTTCTGGACCCTTCGAGCATCGGCAGTCGCTTCTTCGCTCCCGGTGCGAAGATGCGCGCAGCATGTCTGCCTGCTACACAGAGTGGACAGTCTCGGAAGAGGGGGGGCGAAGCGGTCCAAGTGAGGGCCTCTTGTCGGACGCTTTCAAGGCGCCGTTTAGCAAAACGCGCGTCCATACGATTGCGGAAGGGTCAGTTTTTGAAAGATGGTTCGCTGCGTGAAAGCGAACAGAGTGAGTCGTTCTCGCTCTCAGAAAGCGAGCGCACGCACCAGGGGTCAGTGCTGTCCACTACCCGGTTCGCCCTGTCCAGATATCTCTTTCGTGAGGGAGAAAAGAAAGGGTTGTTTTTACAGCTATTCAGCCTCAGGGCAGTGAGGAATGGACACGTCGAGTGGGAAAGGGGGGGGGGGGGGGCTGCGCTGTCGGACGTCCGCGTGTACAGACAGCTAGCTAACAACTTGTTTCTGGCATCTTCCTTGCTTGCTCCGATCTCTGTATACCAGCGCACCACGTCGAGTAACCTTTTCAACTATGCTAGGATTTGGTCACACTTTGCTGTTACAAACCGTGCAAATGAAATAAATGGCAGCGTTTCACGCCTTCAACACAGATAGAAATTCGGGGAACAAGCATATACGCCAAATGGCAGGACGGATGGCGCCGCGGTAACTTAATTTGTAAAGCACCGCAAGCGTAATGCGGAGGTTGTGGGTTCGATCCCCACCTGCAGCAAATGTACATTTTCGCCACTTTCTCACCTCAATAGCGTATAACAAATAACTTCACCTATGCTTTCTCTAACTTCATCGTATGTCACTTCATATAACTGCGATGTAAGATGGGACGTATGTTTTTAATTGAAATCTCGAGAGCCTTGCCTGGCAGCTTGCCCAGCAAGCTACTTCAAATGACATATATGTGGAGTGACAAGCGCAGAACCCAATACACAGCAAAACACACGCGGTCAGGAACATATAAAGCTAGTTACACCAACTCGTTGAGGTGAGTGCCTCGTTGGATAGTTAGAAAAACCCTGTATAGCGCAGCACGCACAAGCGACGGTACGTCATGGCCAAACGAGAGAGGCAGAACGCAATAATTGTCGAGATTTGAAGTACCTGTATATACAGCTCATATGTGGGTACTGTGTGGAGAACTGAGAATGAGTTAAAGGAGAAGGCTTGCCGGTAAGCAGCCTATATAGATGGTTGACTTCTGACTTTGCCATTACTTCTTTATAGAGTGTTCCCCGTAAAATCTGCATATAATGCTGCGGTTGTGCAATACCCCTGGCACACAGGCGCATAAAGTCATTCGAAGTAAACTTTGCGCTGAAGGGCCCTTTACGACAAGGAGTTGGGCCGTTCATAAGTGGGACGGCGTAGTCGCCTTTATGCGGTGTCCTGAGGCGAGCACGGCAATGCGACGGTGGTGGAATCTGCGACGGGGCCGCTCTCGCGCATTTGAAAGTATGGCTGCAACAAAAGTTCACTGCGAGAAAAATTGGGCGTCTGTCAGCTGTAAGAAACCCATTATATATATTTTTTTGGAAGCAATAACATTATCACCAAGACTACGAAGTGTTTCGACAACTCTTTTGTTGTTGATGGGCTGCGCACGAGGCTGCTACGCCTTTACACCAATGAAGTAGTTTGGGTTTCTCCATTTGCTCAAGGGACCCTTACCAGAAACGATATACTCCTTTGTCGTGCATTACGGAGTGTTTACGCGCCTTGGTAGAAGTCTTTTAGTTCCAAGGAATTCACGAGCATTAAACTAAGACAACGAGGACTGTAAAAAATGAGAGAGAGAGAGAGAGAGAGAGAGAGAGAAGAGAGAGAGAGAGAGAGAGAGAGAGAGAGAGAAGAGAGAGAGTGAGAGAGAGAGAGAGAGAGAGAGAGAGAGAGAGAGAGAGAGAGAGAGAGAGAGAGAGAGGGGGGGGGAGGCTAACCAGACGCGCGTCCGGTTTGCTACCCTGCACTAGGGGAAGATGTATAGGGATGAAAAGAGAGAGAGAAAGAGGAGATCGAGAAAGCATAGTTTAGCGCACTTTTAAAGGTTCGCTACGAGTCTATACACAGTCGCCAAGACCTGCCTACTTGAGGCACTGCAACAACGCTTTCGTGGCTTTCTGTGCCATCGACGCGTACGGTCATGGTCGAAGGATCTTCATTTCTGAAAATGATCTAGAGTCCAGCCGGTTCAATGCTGTCTGGAGAGCTTCGCGCACGATTCGTATTCGGTATACGTACGCGTAGCATTCGTACGCGTACGCATTCGTACGAGATACAGGGAGAGTCGCGCTCCGAAAAGCGCGGAAGTAGGGCAACACACATTTGACTTTCTAAACCGTTTCAAACACCCATGAAAATATTCTTAGATAGCATCGTGCACGATCGAACCACTAAAGAACACAGAAAAGTGGGTGCATAAGATTATCATCGAATGGCGCCGATTTTCACGTTACCGCACCATCCTGCATTTTTTTCTCGCGCCGAGCAGCAGGGGGTCTGACCGTGCCGCGAGGAGGACAACAGTCGGCACCGGACGATCCAGCTTCGCCGCCGACGCCAACCATTAACACCATTGCGGGACTTAAAGGAGAGTAAGGGAGAAGCGGGAAGGAGCAAAGGGCAATACTAATAGCGCAAGTGAACACTGAGCGGCAGAGAATGAGGGAGAGAAGGTGAGAAGACGTCACTGATGTCACTACCAAAGCGTGCGACACCACGCGGGCCATACGGACGCCCGTGCTGCGCCACTCGAGAGCACCGCCTAGGCACAATGTGCAGCCACTTGAGATGATGCAGACAGACGCACGCAAGCTGCGAGCGAGCGAAAAGGAGTGCCGGTGGCCACACAAGAGCGCGTGCTCGCGACTTTCTCACGCCGTGGTCTCACCACCGCCAGACAGGGTTCTCAACCCCACGTATGGGAGGGGGGGAGGGGAAGGCGAAGCCGCGCCACGCTGCCCCCTTCCCTGCTTTTCTATATACCCGCTCCACCCCCACCCTCCCCTCCTTCCACCTCCTTACTTCGCGGTTCACTCTTCAGACTTCTGTGTGTGTGTGTGCGTGATGTGCGACAGCCATATAGTTTCCTCGCAGCGCCCATGCCGGCCCTTCGCAGTGTCTTGCCATAGACATTGCTAATACGAGAAGAAAAAGAAGAATAGGCTATAGGTCTGGCCCACTGATTTATTAATTTCCTCTTCGCTGAGAGCCAGGGATGCGCACCGGCAATAAATCAGCGCCGCTCGCCGGTCGAAGACTAGCGAACTCGCATTTCCGGCGCGTTGTTTGTCGCCCGATTTGTCGTCACCCGTTTGCTGCTCACCGGAAAAGAAAAAAAAAGGAGGAAATAAAAAAAAAACATACGCACACGAGGTGTGCCTGGCGCTTTAAGTGCTGCCAAGATCCTTCTGTGGTGTTGAAAGGTAAAGACTCGACGGCCAAGTCGAAGAAAAAATAGTGTGGGGGGTAAGATGTGTGTCTGCCTTCGCTGCTTGTATGCCCAGTAGTCTAATAATGGCTGAAAGTAGAGCGCAGAAGAGCGCAAGGTAAACAGACAGTTGCACAGGTAGCACGTCTGCAGAACAAGCGTCTTGAGCTTTTGTTAAGTTGTTCTTTTCTTTTTCTTCCTTTGCGTAACAGGGAACTCAAGCGGAAAAGGAGCACGTCGTCGTTCTAAGCTGCTAAGATTGTCATGACGACAGTAATGATCGTTAATGAAAAGTTTAGCGAAGCAGAACAGGGCGTCGCTGAAAGTGTCAAGCGCATCATGTGATGACGCCATGCACCGCGTAACGGAATATCTTACTGATTGTGCTCTGTGATTTGCTCTTGAGAGTCCTTTCCCCAGAGCACCCTTAATTCATCCTTCTATAGGCCATATTCCCCTATACCAAGCGGGCTATCGCCACCATAAAAAAAATTTCACAATTCGGCCGCTGCAGCCTTACTTCAATGGGGCTGAAACGACCCCAGAGTCATATATGCCTCCGTGCTCGGTTGTTGCCAGCTTCTTGCTCAGCTCACTTCTCTGCAGCCCATTTCCACAACTTTCTGTTGCCGAATTGTTCACTTCTTGGCTCTTGTTCTGCTTGTATATTCGGACACACCCGATAGTACATATATACACACAATGACACACACCAGTGGCTGAAGTTGTCTACTCGGCAAAAGAGCAGCTGCCAGCAGCCAACACCCACAAAGTCAAGGTAAGAGCCAAAGAAAGCTTCGCTTTAAAAAAAATCTTGTAATTTTACACGCACTCTTTTGCAGGTATCAGTGACGCCGGTTGTTTACATCAGACGAATAACTAGGTTCTGGAGGCGCTAGCACAAAGCTGTACACTGCAGCAATCAAGAAAACGTGTTATACTCTGTCCACCTGACGGACTGGTAAAATTAATTAACGTACTTTCTGCGGTCATTTACTGCTGACTGAGTTACTGTCTGACTGCTTTTACAGTTTATGAAAATAGCTATTAAAGGTTTATACTTCATCCCCCTCAAGCCATCAAACTCAGGCTTCGATCAGTGATCTGTGACGCGAGCAGTCTTTCCTTTCGTCTTCATATACGCTTTGTTGTCATCCCTGTTGTCGACTTGTCCACTTCCTCACGCCACTGCGGTCGCATCTGTTAATGAATTGTTCTCGTCGCCAGGAATCCAGCTGCCAGTGTTGCGTACTGCGTAAGACTGTTTTTTTTTTTTTAATTTTTGTACCACTCGACAACTTTATATCTATGATGCTACAAAATAAGAACAAAAAAAAACAAGAAATATCTGCACTGGCCCCGCATTTATTACCCAAGAGTCTCTGCGTGAAATCCTGTCAGCGGGATCTTTGATGCCTACTGAACGGCAAGCAAAAGAGAAAAATATTGAACAGAAAGGGGTGGGAGGCGAGGGACGGCAAGAAAAGCCACGAGAGAGTTGATCTAATCAATAAACGCCCTATCTACGACCGGTAGGTGAAAAGTCCTAAATTCTCCACGCATATTGATGGCTGCACTCGCAGAAGCGAAGGAGGCGAAGCGCAGAGACGAACCATGCGCGTGTGGGGAGCGTACATCTGCACTCAGTGATGAAGACCTCATGAATAAGCAGATGGCAGGACCCGACCCTGACAGCCAGAGCAATTTCAATTTCGAAAGAACGAGAGAGCGGTATAACGCATACGAACAGAGCGACCAAATCCACACCGTGACTCACAGGGTGAAAACACATGTCTCCTCAAGCGCGCCGCCCCGTCTGTACCAGAAAGCGCGAGTTCGCGAACACCTCATCGCCGTCCCAGCCAATCAGCTCCGTCTCAAACTACCGCCAGCATTCGTTTCCATTAGAACTGTGCACATATGCACACTGGCGGGGACACGTGAGCATGCCAGAGGCGGTTGTCGACGCCGGATCAGAAACGGGAAGAAGAAGAAGAAACCGAACGGAGCAGTTCGTGCGTCGGCACCGAATTCATCTGCCCGATCTGATTGGACCCGCAGACGTAATAACAGGTCGCGAGAGAACTTAACCACGCCACTAATGGAGCGGGAGAAGGCCGCAAACAAGACGTCCGACATCCGACTTCGCATGGGCACGCAGCCGAGCCAAGCCGACTGGGCTCCAGCGAAGGAGCGAGCGAGCCGGACCAGCTATACACGGCACTCCGCATGCGTGCCGCCACTGATTGGTCCTGATCGGGCTGCGTGCCTTCCGTTTTCTGCAGCGAAAAACCAATTGGTTTTTTTTTTTTTTTTTTTCGAGTGGATGCATGGAGACTTGCCGCAGGGCGCCGGTGGCTGCCGCGGCACAGCGAGGCGACAAGGTGTGGCCCGGGACATCTGCGGTGCCTCGCGAGAAGCGCAGGTGATCACGCGATGGCTATACGACGTCTACGGCGCGCCGCAGGTACGACGAGGTTTGCGAAACGGAGCAGAGGTCAAAAAGAAACCAACACAAAAGCGGGGGCCCTCTGTAGGAGGATTTTGCGTCACATTACGCCTCGCTCATACACGACGCGCACCCTGTTATTTCCGTCGCTCGCCGGGCGGAATGAATTGGAAATGCGAGAAGAAGAACGGGACGAGGAGGAAGTGACGGACGTGTGGTAGATGCTGATGATATAGTTGGCAGCAGGTGATGCTAATGGCGGCCCCGAGAGACGCGCTGTCTGTGCAAGACGCCCCGAACAGAATTATCAACCAGAGGCAGCAGCGCGTGCAGGCGTTCCTTGTGTCTCTACGAGCATGTATGTGCCGGCTCGCGCGAGATGTGCCGCTGTACTTAGTTTAGCACAGTAAAAATGTCTCCATCTGGACCCGCATACACAAAAAAGTGTTCTTACGCTAGAGCCCTGTTCGTAAGAGTTGGGTCCAGCAATTCGTCACGCTGCACGTATCATTAGCCACGGCAGGTCGGTCAATGGCGAGCAGCTCTCGCGAACAGAAATCTTTGGTACTTCGAGCTCCCTGATGTGCAAACAGTGCCACCAAAAGCTCCCAGCGGACGCCAGATGTGCTTGAACTCCATCTTCGGTGTGCGCTGACTTACGGAACAGGAGCTCTTGTATCCGAGGTTAGTCTGGATGCAGTTTTAATTACAGCACGCCGTTGTTAAAGGGTGGCTGTGATAAAGGCCCCTTGAACTGCATTATGCAAGGATTCTTTTCATTTTCTATTCTTTTTTTGCCCTTCATCATTAGCAAAATAAGTAAGAGGAAAAAAAAACTCGCATAATGCAGGATACTACATCGAGCAGTATCCTGCTTCACAATTATCTAGCACAGGATTTAAACTGCATGCGATACGTGCTCTGCACTAACACACACACACACACACACACACACACACACACACACACACACACACACACACACACACACACACACACACACACACACACACGCACACGCACACGCACACGCACACGCACACGCACACACACACACACACACACACACACACACACACAGCGCTCTGGCAGCATGTATACGCGGCGTAGGGACACGTGTGTGTGCATGATTATGATTGTTTTACGCCAGATTAGGGCCCATTTTCACAATGAGTTATGCGCGAGAATCGTTCGTAAGAGAAAATTTCAGCCAATCCTGGTGCCGGACATATCATTAGAGAAAGTAGTCGGTCAATGCAATAGAACACTTACGAATTAAAAACTCGGCTAATTCAGCCCCAGAGTCCTTTGATTACTCCGCCCGGCAGATGTAGTTTCCAAACAAATTCCATATTATTGAGAAAGTGTGTGCCTAAGCATGTAAATATCTTCAGTTAACTTCCATCACAACCATTTGCCAAGCTAGATTTTTTCCTCTTAATCTAAATTACTCGTATATAAGAGGGCCTGTGCTCACAAAAGGACCTTGCGCTACAGTTTTTCGCTTGACAAAATTCGAGCCAATCCCAATGCTGGACATAACATTAGCGAAGGCTGTCAGCCAATGGCGAAGATCAATTAGGAATGAAAAGCTTTGTGAATACGGCCTCAGATATTCGCGTTTTCTCGCCAAGGCCACACCATTGCCTTCCTGTATCTTTACAGTTTAGTTTTGACCCAACATGTTCATGCATTACGTTACAGGTTGATGCAACAGGTTAATGCACTGATTATATTCTCCGCTCTAGAGTGATATGGGTAAACAGCAGTCATTCAAGATTTGTGAGTGCCTAGCTCATCCAACCAATTTTTATTCCTCTGGGGAATTCATTTTGATGATTTGGGTCCCCTGTGCATACTTGACATCGGTAACCGCATTCCTTGCCGGGCTACTGGGCATGACCTAATTTAGTCCTTTACATATTAATCCCAAATTCTAGTTGCTTCACTAAGGCGTTTATGTTTTGGCGATTTAAATCTTCACTAATTTTTATAAGTCGTCTTCCGCACAGGACCATAAGATCAAGCAGAGCAAGTTGCCGATGCATCAATTCTCACGTAATCATTAATGGTCAAAGGAAACTAGCTGAAAAGTAAGAAATCTAAGATGTGCACCGCCAGTTCATTTTGACAGCCAATGCCCACAGAACAGAGCTAGGCGATCAGTGTCCACTGTGGATCATGCGACACAATCTGAGACGGGTGTCGAGGCGATATATGACAGCACAGGGCGTTGGACATCCGAGTCGGAACCCTAACAACACTCCTCAACAGGAGTCTCGAGTGGTCGTATTCTGTGCATGCACCCTGGACGATCCCCGACTGGCTTGCGCACGCTGCAGCTGCCTTTCCTATATGGGACGGCCGAGCGTGACATCACGACACTACCTTTTTTTTTATAAATTCGAACACTTCTTGCAAGCATGCAGTCTATATATAAACAGAGAGATTGTGTCAATGACAGTAATTTGGCATATTGAATACTCCATGCATGCAATGAATACGAACAGCGGAAGGATTCCGTCAATGGACAGTGATCTCCCTTCAAGTTGGAAGCCTATTCGCTCTAAAAAGCCGGGCGTGAATCGAGCTTGTGGCCTCGTGCTTTGCCATCGAAGGTCTTAATGGGGTGCACGTAACCGTGATTCTCCGGAACATTCTCCTAGAAGTAGGTACCAAGATTGACATTTATAGCGTGTTCTGAAAAAAAGAAAGAGAGAAACATCTGAGGGATAAATAAGCCTGTTTCATATATATATAGGCTGGGACCCTACTTGCGTGACTATACCATCTAACAAGGCGCATGCATTCTTAATGTCATTATATTACACATTTCACTCGCGAACAAAGGTAGTTTTACATAGTTCATTCTTCTATTCTTTCTTTCATGTTTCCTTCTTTACTCACTTACCGCACCACTTTTTTTTATTACCAGAGCACGGTGGCCAACTGGAGATATATCCTCCATTTAACCTCTCTGTCTTTATCTCTCTCTGTCATGGTGCTAAACATCGAATCGTCATCATCACCATTTTACTTGTGAAAGTCCTTTACATGACGTGATACCGTACATACGCGTATATTTGCGGTCATATTATAATATGACTGCGGATGAACGCGTAATACAGCTTAAATGAAGGCAGACAAATTGAAATATTGTCGTGCTTTGATTGTATTATACCGCGAAGTATTCTCTGTACTATACAAGAAATGTCGTGGGACTATTTGAGATGACCATCAATAGAAAATAGAAACTCCCAGAACAGTGCATTTGGGAGTACTAAGGAAGAGGTGGAAATTGATAGCAATGATCCGAGTATCTGAAAGACAGTTCTGACTCGAGTGGAAGAGAGTGAACTGTGCTTTATTTGTGTTCATTGTTAAACATTAGCTTCACACCAGTATTGAATATTCCTGATATAAGTGATCCGTTTGCTAGTTGTATCGATGGACGGGTCACTTGTAATTACAGTTGTATCATCTGAATACAAGAAACGTTGGCTCTATGTTGACTTCACAGTAAGATCACTAAATACAAATTATGAATAAAGGAGGGCCTAGTATCAAACCTTTAGGGACGTCTCTGTCAGTTGATCTAAAGGTTGAAAGAATGTCAAGAACAGAAGCGGCTTGCTGTCGGTTAGATAAATAGTTTGTAACTGGTTCAAGCGCAGTCCATACCATGCCAATCGAGTTAAGCTTAGTTAACAGTATATAATGAGCTATGCAATCAAGAGCCTTGGGAAGGCCACTAAACAGGACACGGGCGAAATACCCCGAGCCTAAGGCATGCTGAATATGATCAGTAGAAGCGTAGTGCATGGTCGGTAGAAAAACCTACGCGAAAACCAAATTGTTGTGTGGGTAAGACACACCAAACTGAGGAGTTAAATATATTCAGTTAGTCGCTTCTCCATACCCTTCTCGGTGACTTTGCTATATGATGACAGAATGGAAATAGGTGGATAGTTAGTAGAAATGGAAGCCCTGCACCCTTTCGAAGACTGCATTGGGAAATCTTGGCCTCTTTCAGCTGTGAAGGAAAGCAGTCCATCTTAAACATTATCTTAATTATATGTGCGAACGGAATCAATATGAGGCGGGCGATGCATTTGAGGTGAACAACAGGCTGAATATGATGAAGTTCTGCACATGTAATTTCTAGGTGATGAATAATTTATACTACGTCGTCTGGGCCTATTGGGAAAAAAAGTAAAATGACTTCTAGATGTTTCCTCATAGTTAAGAGACAAAAGAGACGTTAGCGTAGAAAAAAAAAATAATTCAAGGCATTTGCAGTATCGTCTGGGCTGTCATGCAAGTTGTAAGTCGACCGCAGTTCAGCGATACCTGGAGCAACCATTCATCTGTTTAGGAATTAATTCATTATTGTCCGCTGTTTCTTGTAGTTATTACGAGCCTGAGGTGCCTTATATATTATATATGTTTTCGCTGCCTTCAGGAGTTCATTAATAATACTGCAATCTATTTTTCACCTAGAGGGAAGGGAAGATGAAAGGACGCCTTTTGACTTTTTTGCATAAACTGGCCTTTTTTTCGCAGGCTCTTCATTGAGCTAGCTTTATGCCACATTTAAATATGGTAGTAGACGCATATAAGTCCTTTTTTTCACAAGAAATGAAAAAAGGTTGCAAGCAGCTTTTCGGTCACTAAGAAGTTTCACAAAAGACCAGCCTATCGCCTCATTTGCGCACTTAACGAAATTAGTTCTATGCAACACAGCTTTCTGAAACGAGCGCGCTTGTATCGGCACGGCACATTCGAATTGGCAAAAAACAGGATAACGATCACTGGTGTTGGCTTCCAGGACGACACAGTCGCTATATAGGTGGAGTGAAGTTGGAAAAAATGCGCGTAATTAAAGAATATGTGCAGATCAAGTAGGAACAAAAGGATTCATAGCCAAATCCTAGAAAGAACTCGGTGCAATCAGAATAATCTGAGCTATTGTCATCGAGAAGATTGATGTTTACGTCGTGAAGGATCACAACGTTCTGATTTTCGAATGATAGCTAGTTAAAAATAGAATTAGAGAAGAAAAAAAAAACGGAAGTCGGGAACTGAGCACGACGGTGAACGATATATGCAGCCTATTGCCTTATTAGCGCTAGCAGGCAAAGATGGATCAGATATTTCAATCCAAACGAACCCACTGTTATCAACAAAAAAGTTTAGCTGCATATCCTCATGGATATGGAATTGTCGAAGATATGAATATTGCTGCACCGTCCAACTTCCAGAAAAACGGAAACAGTACTCGAAAGCGTATTATGGGAAACGAAATAGGTCATTATCGTCAGGCGAAGACAACGTTTCATTGGCGCAAATAGAAAAGTTCAAGTCATATGACGTCGGAAGAGCGTGTACGCTGTCGTAATCTTTTCTAAGCATGTGTGCATTGAACTAAACGACGGACAAATAAGCATCAAGTGAAGTTGATCCACGGTAACGTACATCGTTATCGTAAAAAAAAAGAATGTACGCTGGGCAAACATTATATAATGAACGTTCAACCAGCCTGCTGAAAAATAGACAGGTCTTCTGAAGAAATGCAAACTCTGCTCTCGCTTCCGGGCTGTGAATTGACAGTTGTCAGTCTAGAGAAATCGTCATTGCTCTTCTTTCTCGAGCGACAGCGCCTTTGCACATATTCGTTCGTTTTCGGTGGTGAAATGATCAGTGATTAAAAAAAAAGCGTTAGAATGCGATCCACAGAAGCCAAGGTCATGAAAACTAATCATAGCCTTGCGCGCTTAGCTTACAAACACTTGCTTTTTTTGCGCGAGAACAAAGCCTTGAGATAATACATTTGTATGACCCAGCCCTCGTAGGCACTCGATGAACAATGTCCCTATCAGCATCGGAGATTGGTTATGCAGTCAACTTTCTTGGCAATAGTTTTCATAATGACGAAACAATCCTTGCATTGATAGTAGAGAATGTCCTTCAATTTCGGATTGTTAACCCTGGAATGTTCCATTTCCGCAACCTTGTTCGTTAGGTTTCAATTTTTCAGTTTCAGGTCGTTGTTGGCGATAACAAGGCTAGAATTTTCAGCTTCCACTGCCTTGATCATAGCATTGAGCCAGGCGAAGCTAGAAATAAGGCTGTCGATCTCTGCTTTCAAAGCAACAACATCCTTTCTGAAGCACGAAGCTTCAGTGGGAAATTTTCAAGTAGCCGTTGAGATAAAGCCTCAACTTATTTCGTGGCCAAATCCGCGAAAGTTCAAATAGCTCCAACTCCTGCTGCCAAATGAACGCCTAAGATGAGCTTGCCGAGCGTGCGTTGCTGGTCTAAAGCACATATTTCTTGTCGTCCATCCCAAGGCGGTACTGATGTCACCTCCGTGTTTGCATGCATGTTGCTCATCGAGTTGACCCTGTGAAAGTGGGTTGACACCGTCGGACTTGACACTGGCTTAGCTTGTACCGCTAGCGTGAGGCGGACAGGCAAACTTCAGCCCCGTCCTTCCTTAAGCTGACTGTCTTCAGAAAAAAATTAGGTCGATATTTTATGAAAAATCGATATGCGCTTTATCTGAATTCGATAGATTTTTTATGGACAGCCGGCGAACAGACGGCCTTATATTTTTCGTTGACAATATTAGCAGAAGTTTTTGCAAACAGCACGTTGGCAAGTCTGGAGAACAGTAGACTAAAGTAGTTTTTAACGATTCTTTGTCGACTTACAGTGAACCAATCTTTATAGCAGAGGCAAGTGTGTTAGAAAGCAAGATTGCATAAGAGAACTCCCCACGAATTCTACAAACTGCCAAAATTGCGTTTTATATATATCGGCCCGCTTTCGTCGGGCTCAAAAGAACGCGCTATGTGCTGCCGTCAGTATGCAGCTAAACAAAATCGGGGCTAACCCTGAAACACCTTCAATGCAAACGTGTTTTTCAGCGAGCAGAGCAGTCGGCCGGCCCCAAAAACTTGTGGTGCGTTGATGCATTCAACGACTGAGGACGAGCAATGACTATAAGCCCAATGGACTTCAAGCAGCGTGGTCAGCATACGCGAACACACGGAGAGCCAAAACACGATACCGATCGGCGGAAGGCGTATAGAAGAAGGGGAAAAGGTCCCCAAGGAGAGATGCTGAAAGCTTAGAGCGCGCCGCGGGCGGGACATGGGGGGGGAGGCGTGCTGGCGAAGACAAGCGGCGCCGAGCCAAGCGCGGGGGTCTCGGTGCACCATCAAGGGGATTACCGCCGGGATTCTCGGTCAACTCCGGTTCCACGCAACAACAGCTAAGCGCGTCGCTTCTTCTGCGCAGACGCCTCGGCGCCGCTCCTGGGAATTTGTCTCTGATCGCGGCGAGGCCGAGCAGACGATACGCGCGGGACGCTGGCTGCTGACAGGCGGCGGCGGCTCCCTTTTTTCTTCGCAACGCCAGCTACACACAGGCTACCGCGTGCGCGCTCTCGCGCGAGGGTAGGTGGGTGGGTGGGTGCACGATGCCGTCTTGTTTCTTTCGACGCGCGCATAATCGAACGCACGAGGGGGTCGTGTGCGCCTCCTACACACGCGCCGCGCGTGGCGTACGCATGATTACAGGGCAGCAATGCACTACAGCGCGTGGAGTGCAGTGGGTGCGTCGTCCACCTAAACGATGGCAGCGTGCACCGACGCTCGATCCTTCGATCAACCAGCGCATGTCTCCTCCCTCAAGAGTTGCTCGACCAAGTCGGCCGCGAAGGTGCGTGTCACTCGAATCGCGCGGTTCTCTTTGATGCTAAGGGGTGAGGGAATGAGACAGAACTGGGGTGGGGGGGGGGGGGGGGTGATGTCGATCGAAATGGTTTACGGATTCGGACCCGCGCGGACACGAGAAGAGGATATCGAGATTGCTACGTGTTGTGTCAGTCTATACCACCACCCGACAGTAAAACGGGAGCTGTATTTTTCATCACTGTTCAGGCGACCACGCGTGTATAGCGTAGAGCGCCCGCCCCAGCTTCCACGGATCCCTTCCCCCTCCCTTCTCTCTCCTTTCCTTCTTTCACTCACGAGATGTATTCTCTGAGGGCTTCGACTTCCGGCTGACTGCACGAACGCGCGCAGCGCGGGCGTTCGCGTCGTGAACGAACGGGCCGGCCGACAGAAGAACCATCACCGCGCCGCAGCCGAGACGCCCCTAATGGCGTCGAGGGCTGCCTCAGCGTCGCGCTTTATTAGCGTAATGACACACGAACGACGAGACACGACTGACCAGAGCCGGCCAGCTTCTCTATCCCTCTCTCATGTGCGCAAGGGGATGATATACCTTCGACCACACCGCCACCAGGGCGGGCAGTCACTGCTCGTGGCACACACTCTCGGACCTCCTCTCGCCGTTCGTGGTGTTTTTGTAGGACTCGGTTTACATTGTTGCTTTCGCCCCCAGATGCCTGCATCTGTCGGCGGGTGCGGGACCGTGGATGTGTGCGTTTTCACACACGCACTCCTCGGCACGCTTGCACGAGAGCCAGCCAGCCAGCATACATGCTAGGTGGGAGCAGCGGTCGGTAGCCAAGGAACTCTGATTCGCGAACGCACGCGACCACGTGTGTGTGTGCGCGCATTCATGTACGCGTGTCTGCGTTCGGGGAAGACCCAGTTCGGCCACCACCGTCTCAGTCTCGGCTTGCGCGCAGCCATCGCCGCCCTAACTGCGGGCGCATAAAACTTGCAGCCAGCAACGTGGGCGCATGTAATTGGCTGTGGTAAATCGTTTTCTAACGCTCACCGTGGGCCCGCGCGGCGCGCGCCATGCGGGTATGTTTTGAGGTTGGGATCAAGGGAAGAAAAAAAAAAAAGACGATACAAGAAAATGGAGAACGAGGTGTAGAAGTCGAATTGAAGAAGGAGAGGATGAAATCGTCCTACAAGAGATGCATGGGCGAATTTGTATCGGTCATGCTTCGCTGAGCCCGTAACTATTATATTTTCCCCTCGTGTCACGTAATTCGCGTCGCATGGTAGTTCACGCCTCCGTAATGATTTGTAATCGGCTGTCCTTGCGGATGCTGATGGAGGACGCGGGGAGACGGTAACACCAGAAGCCGCGCGCGCGAGATGATCG
Source organism: Dermacentor andersoni (assembly GCF_023375885.2). NCBI lineage: Eukaryota > Metazoa > Arthropoda > Arachnida > Ixodida > Ixodidae > Dermacentor > Dermacentor andersoni. The sequence goes on from NC_092818.1 coordinate 77,085,164, forward strand.
AGATACTGCGCCGCCACGAGGCCTTTATAAACCCGCACATTAGCGCCAGGTCACTGAACGGGCGCGTCGAGGCGGCTCCGATGACGCCGCAACCAACGTCATACAGTATAGGCCACAGCTCCAGTCCGTGAGGGGGCGTGCGAGAAAGAGCACGGGCTTCGCGACACAAAATCGTGCTTGTGCAAGTGAAATGGGAAAAGTAGCGCTTTATACGACACACACACACGTATACCATATTCCGCGTGCGAACCGTCACGCCTAAATGCACGCGTAACGCGAAGCGAAAGCAGCCAACCCCAGCAGCCCGAAAGCATGTCGGCGCCAACTTGCTTCTCATATCGAGTTTCCTTAACAGCGCGCGGGTGCAGGCGAGGGGATCGTGGTGGGAGGCGGGGAAAAGGCGCGGCGGCGCGCCTTCGAACTTTTACGACCAGCGAACAATTACGACACTCGAAGCGCGAGACTATAACATGATTAGACTGAATGTTACAATGCGGGCGCCAACATTTTCACCTGTCGCTGGGTCCGGCAGGCAGAATACGTGGATATGGCGCCGCGCGATGGATGAAGGAAAAGGTCCGAGCAACAGGACACACACAGTCCGAGTGAGTCAGAAGTCACGCTGGTCCGGTGGCGCGCCTAATGGAGAGGACGTTCAGATCGCACGCGCGAAAGAACGCGCCGGTTATACGTTGAGCGCGTTCGTCCGCTGGTGGCCGGCCGGGTAATTGCGTTAGATTTCCTTAGGCTCGCCGTCCTTCTCCTTTTTTTGAGGGATGACCTCGGACGCCGCAGCCAATTTGATTTCCCAGAGCGCCGGGTGCCCGCGGCAAAAGGGGGGGAACTTGGCTTCATTATAAATGCAAGCGCGCGCGCTTCGCAAATTAGCTGTGGCTGCACGAGCAAGCGGTTCGGGCGCAAGCGTCTTAATAATAAGTTCGCCCCCGCAGCAGCTGTAATGACCAACTTGCAATCTCGCGTGTACCAGCGAGAGGCGCGCGTGTAAGAGGCATATATATATAGCTTGACTTGTGCTACATGCGTAAATGACCATGTCACCTGGCTGACGAATTCCCCGACGCGATCTCCAGCTCCGTCAGCGTCTATGCAGACAGTGATGGAGCTGTGGGGCGCGGAAGATATATACGATATGTATGAGCATATCCCGCACAGACGAATTGCAAATAAGCAGCAGACGGAACATGGTTCGCTATGCGGCGTTTGGCCGTGCCAATTTCTTTACTGATATTGAAGCAAACGGTTTCCAACTTAGCCGATTTCAACAATCATTTCAGAGGAATTCACTTTTCTCATCAAGGAGTGTTTCTGTGCGTATCACTGGTGCTGTTAGACACCGTCTGTCCCCTTTAACGCGCTGCCTTTGCTGCAACGGCACCTCCTCAGCATAAAACATGCCTTTCACTTCGAACAGAGTTTACACGAAGGGCTAACTGTGCCTCCAGTTGAGGTAACATTACAGCAAACATAGGACGCTTGGACGAGCTACTAAGCAGCTATAATTTGCCCGGCTTCTCACCTGCTGCATGATTTAGCAATTGAATTATGCGCTTAATACTTTCAAAAATGTCACCGCCCACGCATTTCGTGCAGGTGGTTAACCAGCGAAGCTTAAACGTGCGCTCCCTATGTTTATGACTGGGTAATCCCGACAGTTCATTAAACGACGGCTTGGTAGGCTGCCGGATCCTCGGTACGCAGTTGCTGTTTGCGCTCGGTTGCACGAGCTTGTTCTTGTGCCCGGACTGCAGAATCGGAACGGCGTAGACGAGCTTGTTCCTGGTTGTGCTCGCGGCGTTGCTGATCGAAAGCTGCATGCTCCTAAGAAAGACATATGACGCATGGCCTACCCATATCGGAGCCGGGGAGAAACTGCTGCGCGCGCGCTCGGCTGCGACGTCCCTAAATGGCACAATGAATCCAACGCTACCTAACTAGCATAAGACATTTTCACTCCGATCCATGACGTTCCGTTACCTGGCCCGACTGCCATAGAATCTAACAGGGAGGCTCCCGAGTAGGTAACAGTGATTTTGACGTCACCGCTTTCATCACGTAAGCCTTGTCAATGGAAATTTCGGATCAGGTAGCACGATGGTCATGGATCGGAGTAAACAAGCCTTGCACTACCTATGTGGTGTTGGCTAATCGCGCGCCTCTTTTTCTCCTTCTTTCTTGTGTCGCGCATGCGCATGGGGTTGCGCCGGAGGAGCTTTCGGCGTACAGGCGACCGACAGACAGACGGACGGAGGGACGGACGGACGAATCGGCTAGCCATATACAGCTTCGCTGTATAAAGAAGCACCTCCCACGCGTTGTGGATTAGGTTTAATCGCAGCTTTCATTAGCTTTTGCAAATAACAACGCTCTCGTATCATGACATTTGCAAGTATACAGCAGACAAGCAAGTCAGACACATTTTCACCGGGAAGCGCCTCAATGAACATCAACTTGAGGCGCTCGATCAATCCAGCGGATCCCACGCACGACGACAATGGAGCGACTACGACAGAATGACAACTACGGAAGGACCATGATGGCATGATGACGACTGCATGGCGACGATGGAATGACGATGACGGTATGACAACGACAGCTTGGCGATAATAGGATGACAAGCTGTGGTGACCAGCTGTGATGACCACACCACGACGAGGGCATGGCCACGAATGCATGATGACTGCCTGACGACGACGGTATAACGACTAAAGCATAATGACGATGCAACGATTACACCGGCGTGATGACGACGGCATGACGATGACTGAATGACAACGGCGGAATGATAAGGCCTATGAAATGACAATGCAGTGAAGACGCTGGAACGATGACGACGGCATGACAACGAAGGAATGATCACAACTAAATGAAGGCGATGAAACGATGACGATGGAATAACGACCACGACGTGTTTGTGTTAGGGCTCACGTTCACGCTGACACACATCACGTGCCGCCCCTGGCCACCTTGGTTTACATTAGAACTGGTGCCGGTCTCGAGTGTGTCGGTACCGGCCAAACATGCAAGACAGCACCTCGGTATATATATCCACGGATATATCCGCCGAGATACCGATTAACCGACCCAGTACACTGTAAAATAATTTACACCCTTAAAAGTGAAAAAGGGTGTAAATGTGTCTATAACTCACACTCTTCGGGTGTCCGTTATATCACTAACACCCTAAGCGTGTGAGTTAGAGTTCGCAGGCATATATTGGCACTTAGGCTTGTGCATTTCGCTTGTAATTCTTCAGTGCGTGCCTAATTAAAATATTGCGATGGATTACGCACCCAAGAATATAGAGTCATGCGTGCATTCTTTAATCATGAAAGAACTTCACTAAAGAGCACTCACTGTTGCTTTGTAAGAACTCTGTCTGACGTTATCTATATTGAATAGTAATAGATAATAATCAAAACATGTAAGTAAAAAGGTGTCCTGACTCCCAAAAACTTTCGTTTTAAACCTGAACCCTCCTTCCCTGACCTCTCCTCCTGCACCACGCCCTTTTCAAAGATTTATTGACAGTATGTACACGTCTGTATGTGATGAGGCATTGAAGTGTACCGAAGTGCTCATGATGATGATTAATGGGGCTTTATGGCGCAATGACAAGGGAAGCTAGGCCAAAGAGCGCCAGACAATGGTTTGATGTAGTCGATGTTGTGGTCAATGTCACAGTGTATGTGTGCATGGCTGTATAGAGGCCTAAAAACATTCGCTGTAAACTGCGCAAAATATATGTTTAGGTACGAAGTGCTCACATTCACAGCTAGTGGAAAGAGCAGCAGTGTTTGTTTCGTCGTTCCTGCTAATTAAGAGATAGCGAAAGAAGCTGTCTATAACATAACGTGATGAACACTGCCAATTTCGGTCAGCCCCGGTAAGGGCTTGCCGCATGCAGCTTTCCGGTGAAGCATGAACGACAACGTGTTATACACACTGACGCTGGCCTCTTATGGAGGATCGTTACAAACGCCGTTAAGCCCCGTTTCTGTAAGGAAGGCCATACACGCTTTTGCTATAAGTATAACATGTCTACGACACCTAAAACCGCAGGTCGAGAGCATCAGCTGCGAGTATGGTATGGTATGGTATATATGTATGGTTTACGTATGGTATAGCTGTCCTTTTCATGGCTAAGAGATCGCTTGTAGAAACGGGCATTCGAATAGTCAAGTACACGCCGCTGCACTTAGAACAAGCACATGTGTAAACAGATTATGACTCCAGCTACTTGGGCACTTAGTAGGACTTAGGCGCAATCGATGAAACAGAGAACCAAACATACTATCATCGCGCACCGTGTAAAAGCATAAAAAAAGTATGCCGCTATAATCAGGGCCCCGGAATAAGGGTCTCGTAATAACGCTGATAGCAAAAAAAAAAAAAAAAAAAAAGCAAGCTCCACAACCAGCAGCTCATTAAACGCGACAATGCTAGACGCCGCGTTCGGCACATTGTGCGCTGTGTTATGGTTCGCTATGAAGGTCAACGAAAGAGTTTACAGCATAGACACCAAGGAGCGCGTGTCTGTACTGTAGCCCGAATAAAATGCACTTCACCACAGTGCAGAATGCATTCAAGTCCTTACAGTCTGATTTCATTCGTTGTCTGTTGTGATTGTTACATGTGAAGAAAGAAAGAAACAAAGAAACAACGGAAGAAAGAAGGAGAAAGTTACTCAAAAAAAGAAACAGTGAAGTGTCATCAAAAAGCAGTGGTAAATGACCCGACGAGGACGACGACCGCGATAGCGATGGTGACGATCGACAACAACGCCAACACCAAGACGATGCGGGCACGACGGCTCACGTGTCGGTGACCTGGCATCAGAGCATTTATATTTACAAAGTTCTTACGACAGAACTTTTCGTAAGAACAGGTGCACGCCAATCACGTCGGACACGACATTACTGAAGGCGGCTGGCCAGTGACAAGCAGCTGCGTAGGAACGAAAAGCCTTGTGAATTTGGCCACATACCCCGAGTGTCGACAAGTTGAGCTTCCTTTTCTAGAGACTCTCGGCCAAGCAAACGTGACAACGATACATGTAGGACGGACGACATGGAAGCAGGAGAAAGTACACCACTAACAGTCATCGCCGGAAAGCGATCGCATGAAACTTTGAGCTTAGGAAGTGTAAAAAGAATATCACAAATGAAAGGAGGTGCAGAATTAGTTTGAGAGAAGCCAAAACGAAATTTTTCACGGATGTCGCGCGATAAATAATATACGCGCAGGCCACAACGGCCGTCACTCAATAGATCTCGAATGTTCTAAACTCCAAACAGATTCGCGGCGGATGCTGCGAGTCCGTGTGTGAAATGATGCTGTTGTCGCAGCCGAGCAGTAAGCGACAGTGGCCTTCGAAGCACAGGTCTCACGAAGGAAGAAAAATAAAAATGAAGCGAAGTGACAAAGAGGATCCAAACACGTGGACGGACACAGCTTGGCGAAGAGGGAGGCGAGGCAGGCAGCAGTGGCGACCCCTAATCGAGCCGTCACGATCGCGCGGCGCAGCATTCCGCAACAAAAAGCTGACCGATGCGTGCGCTTCGCATCGGAGGACACGCGAGCGGTCGTCCGTACGTACGCACGCACGCACGCACGCACACACACACGCGCACACGCACACACACAAACACAACACAGAGGCCCCTTTGGCGAGGCGTCGACGAAGACGGCGACCAAGACGATCACGGAAACTGCGTGATCTGTTCGTCGTCCATCGCTGCGCTGCGTGGACAATGCGTGCGTCGGCACGACCCGGCATTCCGGACACGTGCGAAGAGGCCCCGCAACGGGTGGCTGCGGAGAAAAAGCGTTCGCCTATACGCACACGGAAGGCACAATCTTGCGGAAACCCTGGACGAACTGGACTGTGCCTTGCAAACACTGCATGGTTCAAGGGCCTATTGGCACCACACGTGCACAATAGCTTCCCAGCTCCTCTTTTCGCTACAGCCTGTGCGTGCTGTTCCGTACAAAATGACAAAGCATGCAAAGCGAGAGAGAGAGAGAATCATTGAAATGGTCATACTCCTCGGGTAAGAAGTTCAGTTCAAAGCTCAAACGGCCGTTGAAGTACTTCGAGCTGCCTGTTCTGTCCAGCGCAAGCGCGGGAGGCAGACCTTAATCCCCTTATATGTACGCCGCTGAAGACCCTCAGGCGACGTCATCTCCGTTCTGTGGGTCTTAGGGACGCCAGTCTTGCTCAACTGGACTCAAGGAGCCCATTTTCGCTACTATTTATTTATTTATTTTAACTTTATGCAGGGGACAGGGGTGCACAATCACAAGTACTAAATTTTCATGCCAAACGGCAAACTAACGCTTAAAAAAAGAAAATCGGGTAGGCTGTTTCGAAGACGCACCAGCTGTGGAGTACGGGTAACGTCTCGTATACATGCCGCTGAGGGTGCATGGGTACTAAAATTGCACGGAGGTTATGTCAACAACGACACAAGTGACATTTATTCAAGCATTACAACGCTGGCGTGCTTAACTTACGATACAACTCGTAGAGGTCCTACGGTCTAATCGTGCAGTCGTGCTGGCTCCCTATTCCTAGAGGGCCCGCCGTGGTCAAATTTGGCCCGTGGGCGCGGATTGGCATCCCGGCCGAGTCTCTTCACGCCATTTGTGGGCCTATACGTGTCGAACGCGAAGGTGCCATAGCCATGCAACCGTAAAATTTTTACGACGAACTGCGCACTTGTAAACCTTGTACAACTCCTAATGAGCACAGATCCGAGTTTGATGGATCATACCTGTACTACGGCAGAGCGAGCTTTCTCGTACGTGACCACTCCCGCTCGGATCGATAAACGTACTGTCGAGCTACGCCTCTCTGAGCGCCGAGCGAGAGGCTAAATTTGGCTCCGATTACGTCATGCGTGGCGCGGAAACGGCACCATCTGTGCACGCGACACAGGCTTTCTTGTTGTTTCTTTGCTCTACACAACGATACGAAAGTGAGGCTAGTAGGTAGTACGGTTGCAGAGGTGTAAGTGATTTATTGGTATCACATGCTTTCTTTACCTGCATGTTATGATTTACATGTGGTTATAGCAAGCGACCAACCCTCTCTCTACTGAACGAAATGAAAGACGTGTCACGCAAAAAAAAAAGAAAGCTCAAATGGTAATTAGGTCAAAGTTGGTTAATCACTGAGGAGCCTTAAACCAAATTTGCAAGTGTTCTCATTTGTACAAGCAATTTATCATTGGCCGACACCCTAGTTACGTGTATACTCGCTGTGACAATAGGTCGGCACCTGTTTTACCAGGCCGTCCGAATTGCTTTATTAATACGAGCAACAGGGCCAAATTGACACAGCCCTTGCTTCGTTTGTCATTGGATTTCTCTCTTAACTAATAGTACTGCCGCCATTACCAACTCTCCTTTTTGGACTTTTTGAATATGAGTCCAGGCCCGGACATCCAAATCCAATCGTGCTATGCAATATGCGTAAAACAGGGTCAGTGAGTATAGACGGGCTTGCCATAATAGATTGTATTATGGCATAAAGGTTGCCATTCAATGACAAACAAGTCCTATATGAAAACAGAGATTCGTGTTCACGAGGAGATCGTACTCAGGGGTCCGTAAAAAAGAAGCAGCGTACGACAGCAGCAAATTTCAGTGATAAAGTTCTTGGTGGCTAACAGTTCTTACACAGAGCCTCGAGAATACAGACCAAGGTGCATTATGAAATTGGGACAAGTATAGTATATCAAAGCACAGAGTTTTTTACAAAACCCACTTTTGATTCAAATGTGCAATGAACTTTATGGGGAATGTGTTCTATTACTAAAGAGAAGGTATACTGTACATCTTCTGTAGCCTTATACAGCAACCGAAAGTTCTGGAAGTTCAGAAAGTCTGGTCAATTACCCAATGTTTGCAGCACAACTTGGGTTATCTCTATAGTTAAGAAAGAACACCACCTGATACTAGTGACACAACTATATTTGGGACAACTACATTGCCGCAGGTATATATGTGCCACTGGGGACGAGGATGAAATAGCACGGGTTCTTAGGCTAAGCGTGGAGACGAAGAACACGTTGATTTTCTTTGACGACTGAGAGAAAGCTGGTTGCACCAACTTTGCACATTTTGCCTCTTGGCGTCAGTATGCCTTCAGGCGGTGTAACACCGCACTGCATAGTCTGTATTTGCTGTTGAACTTGCCTGTGTCCCGCAGTCGTGCCGCTCTATTTAAAAAAAAAATTATTGTAATATTGCCAGAGTGGCTATGAGATGCCAAGGAATGTTCCATACTATTCCGACTATTCTTTGCACAGGATATTTCTAAACATTTTGTAAGCAAACGTTATCTATAGTCACTGAAAAGACTGAGAAGCTCCAGGCTGCATATAAACCTCGGTAACATATTTTGGAAGCATTTATACTTGTTCCGCAGGTACAGGCATTAAATATCACGAAAATAGAAAATACATACAATATTAATGGTCTGCCAAAATTACTGATTTATACCATAAACTAATTCATTTTTCCGAATTATATTTTCGATACTAAATCTACAGCAATACCTCGATATGCTTATAATCTCAAAAAAAGAAAAAAGAAAGGAAGAGGGGGGGGGGGGGGGGGGGGGCATGTGTATTGACAGAACATAATATTACAGTGCGAATTTCCGGATGCCACTAATGCCCGGAGTGCAAGGTATATTGCTAATATTTCTGGCATAATTTTTCTGTGAAAGTCGTATACATGAACATGGCTCGTTCAATTACACTGAATAGTAAACAGTGAATTCCACAGTATATACGTCCCGTAAAAACACAAGAACCTTGCAAAGCTCGCCGAATAACGTTCCATTCTCTTTCTCTCTCTCTGTATGGGTGTTTTTAGTTCTTTCTTTCTTTTTACGGCTTAAGCGGTGGTTCACTTTTTACGTTATTTGCATGCTTGGAATTCAAGCAACGCTACACCGCACCAGCTATACAAAAGGGGTCACGAAGTAAAGTAATAATGCCGAGCGACCTTCTCGACTCCGCCATCGTTTTCTCGAGAAACAGCCACAACTCAGCCGCGCTTCGTACAGGGATGAGTATGTATGCAGACGCTTCACAGTATATTGTACTATAGTGGCAGACAGCAAGCAGGCAAGCGTGAAAACAACTACGTGCCGTGTTTAAAGAAGAACAAGACCCCTTTATGCAAGCAATGTTTCTGTCGGGGCATCCTGGAGACAACCTGCAAGCACGAGGCACTCTGCCCATGCATGCGATATACTATATACAGCATGTAAGCAGACTACTTTGCTGTCGCAGGTCTCGCATGCATGCCGCCCCTTAGATTGAAAGCGCGCGTAAAAACGGCAGGGAGCCGTCAAGTGCGCATCTTGCGTTCGGTCGCTCCACCACCAACCACCTCGTGTCACCCCCTTCTCACTTTCTTTTTTTCTGCTTTATTATTCTGTCGACTGCGGCGAAGTTCGCTTGGGAAGGCATGTTTTGTTTAGCTCAACGCGGGGGCGTCCCCGACAAGAAGAAATCTGCGAGGTCTCTCATTAAAAACTACTCAGAGAGTGCAAGCACCAAATGGCTTTATAAAGGGGCCCGCTCTCACACCCTAGGCGGACACGAAGGAAGCGGGGGAGACGAGCCCAGTCACCAAGTGCCGCTGCCACGGCTGCAGGCTCCTGGAGCTCCTATGGCATCCACTTCATTCCGAGACGGTCCCGGGACGAAAAGAAAAAACAAACGAAAATGCAAGGACAAACACGACGGAAAGAAAGAATATATATACACAGGGTGCTCATGGCTTGCGCTCGCGATTCGCCTGGGGCACACAAGACAACGAGCAAATAATAATAATCGCTTTTGAAACGCTCATGGTGACTTGCTCAAAACACTGGGACGCTGCGCTGAGTACGTGTGCCCAGCCCAGCCGGCCAGCCGCTTTCCTGCTGTCTCGCCTGCGGGGCCAGGCTGCTTCCCGCGTACACGCGTGCGCTTGCGCTTGCTGGCTGATCCTGACGGGTTGCTCAAAGGCGGGGGGAGACAACGCATTTTCTGCGTGCTTTCCGTTCTCGGCGAGTTGCCAACATGTTCCAGGTATCGCGGATATTGAAACGTGTTTAAACACAGACATAATACACCCGACGGCGGTGATGGAACTGACGCAGCAACTATTTGACCACGACACATGCAGAAACCCTGAAAGCGTTGGAAACGACTTTCGTTATATAGCCTATATGCGATTAATTACAGATACACTGATAGCAGATTCATTTCAACGCTCACAAGCTTTTGTGTGCACAGTGAATGTATAATTCATGATGCCGTGGCCAGAGTGACCCTGCACTGTACTCTAAGCAGCGAACTTAAGCTGATATGGTCCCGCTTAACGCATACACTGCGGCAAGCGCCTCTTTGCTAACAACGTTCGTCTGAGTATCTTCGCCCCTCTGCATGCGACACCAAAATGAACTCACGCAGAAAGGGCTCGCAGCTGAACATGACACCGAAAATTACGGCTCGCCAAAGCTTATAGCAACCCTCGAGCTTCCCCGAACATGCGGCCTGCAGGCGAAAGTCGGTGCGAAAAGTAGCCAGTAACTCGATCTATAGCATTACAAACGTATACGAAGAGTGCCACACGTTAGCGTGTATATATCGGCGATCCACAAAGAGCGAGTGAAACCAGACACCGTTTAGTTTACAGCCCCCTTAGGGAAAGAAGGGCGCGAAATATGTATACATAACGCGCAGATGTACGCACGTAAGAGGTTCAGGGGTTTTTCAGCGAGAAAAGCGAGCCCCGGTGTTGGGGCGCACCACTTTTCCTTTTTTCTTGCCACACGAGGGCTTCGTTCTTGCTTCTTTTCCGAAGCATGGAGTTGCGGCACTTCTTCCGCTGCTCGCGTTTTCTTCTGCTTCCATGAACACGTAGCTCTCAAAAACTTCACCAATTGAAAACGTGACACCGATAGCGACATGACCCAGGGGGAGAGAGAGAAGCGCGGCTGCGGGGGACGTCACAAGAGTGCCACACAGACAAGCGAGGGTCGCCGATTGTTGCCAGCCTTTTTGACTGATGTTGCGGCAAACTATGAATAATCCAACCCCAGGCTTCCCCTCCTTCATTCTCTGTCTCTTCCGTACCTACGTATACTTCTGCATCGCCACCACTCCTGCCATCCTTGTTTCCTCCCTCGAGAAGCCTGCTCCCTCTCTCTCTCTCTGCCTCCGCCCTCAACCTCGCGAACACCTCCGCCGGGGCCTATCGACTTGACTTCCAGCACCTCTCCTCAACCTTTACCTGTTTCCCATGCAAAGCGGCGAGCTTCGCATCGAACGGCTTTTGGCGAGACGACGTATATTCTTCGGCTCTGAGAGGATCGCGCGGGGAGGAGCGTTATGTATACATACATGCATACACATGTGCAACCCGCGCATCTGAGGCTAGACAGCATCCGCGCTCGGTGGCGGGCAGGAACCGACCTCCCTTCGGCGTCTATACTCTTTCATCTTGATTTCTGGGGCCGCGTATCGATGCTTTTTGTGCTTTATACACGTAAGCCCCGACGACTGTCGCTTCAGCGTCTCGGTGAGTTGAGAAGGGGAAAAAAATGCCCGATGTTTCGAAAGCACCCGTGCTCTATGCCGGTGAGCCTCGACATTAGGCTGCATGAGAGAAAAAAACTGCGGGAAAAAAAGGAGAGAAAAAGAAAGTCTAAACCAGGATGACGCGCGCGAGGCGAACGAGATTGAAACGGAACATGCTATCTTAACAGCCTTCCACAAGCTCGGCGAGTGCAAGAAAAGGGTGCTAAGGATATGGCCCGGTCATGAAGACAGCGGCAGGCGGGCTATAGGACCACGGTATTATACCCGCAGGGATTGCGTCGGTAAAGATGTCTTGAGAACCGACCCCTCCCTACCCCCTCTCTTATCAGACAAGGTCGATTAGCTTTTGTACAAGCCAAAGCGAGAGCAACGGTGAATCGCGCGCCCTCGTTGTACACGTCGATCCACGACGAACACAAAGCGCAGCACCACGGACGTGCTTCGCGGAACGAATCAATTATGCACGCGGCGTTTTATGAGCGCACGGCTTGATGTCAGTCGCAAGCCAGTGAATACACGTGACACCTGAAGAAGGGGCACAAGGCAAGGTGCGGATTCGCATAGAAATACCTGTGGGTTAAAAGCCGCAGGAGCACGTAGACGCGGATTCCTATTTGTAAGTTCTTTTTTTTAACTCCTTTGGGACTTTCAGGCGGTGAGAAGTTGGGCGTGTATACATGTGCTCAAGTTTCTCCGGCTTAGTATATCTGGCATCATTCTGTCGGATCTTTGTCGAGTCTTATACGGCGTACGGCGAGGTTCAAGGTCGCGACACATATTCATGAATGCCGTTGTCTGCCTTAGAGAAAGCGAGTCCGTTTAGTGCCTTTATCACGCGACATGCCTTTCAATGCATCGAAACATGCGTCAATTCTGTAGCTCCGCGAACCTGACATTATATAGTATATTCCTGGAATACTTGAATGCCATGCTGCTGGCAATATTTGGGTGAGCAAAAGAACAACAGCACCGTTCAGTGGGAATCGCGGCCGATTTGAATGTCTGCCCTGATGAAGGCTAATTCATTTATTGAAACGTTGGTTAACCGATATTCCTTGTTTATATAACTTTTGAGAAACAGTCTTGCAAAGCCCAACGCGTGCTGGTGGTGTAAACCAGAAATAGCTATGCAATACTGGTCTTATCCAAGTAAAACAAGAAGCAGTGCCAACATACATCTTACGATTCGCTGACACAGGCACCGTGTACTGGAGTACACTTGGGAAGATTTTTTTCGCAGCACTTAGGGCATCAGGTGCCCATCTGTATCTCGAAGACGCGCGGCTTTAAATCAGTCGTGTAAGGCTCTTCGGGCAACTATCCTGTCCTGCTCCGATACGACAGTACTGTTGAACATATAAATTAAAAAGAATGAAGGAGTCGTTCAATTGGAATAGGCAACGCATAGCATACGTTGTCGTACTGCGCACACGTAAGCTTTCCTGTACGCAAAAACTGCGAGCTTCTATTCACTTGTAGGCGATGAAATCACCACAGGCAGCAAGAGCAAGCACGTTGACAAAACCCTTCATCGGTGCACTGATCACGCCACAGTTAGACAACGTTTGAGTGGGTACCTTTATGCCGTAGACAGAAGAAATCCAGATGCTACGGCCAAAGCAGTACGTCGCGAAAGCTATAGAGTTCGAGTCTGCGGAGCTTACCTTGGGTAATATTAAAGGGTACATATTAGGTTAATGTGGTTTGTTCCACAAGAACCCATCACTGTTTCTGCGCTTTTTCAGTGTAGTGCACGTGCTATTAGAATATTCGAAGCGTATACGAAGGCAGGTTCTGTTCTTTTTTTTTTTATATATAAGTTTTCTCAATTATGATCGATGCAGTAAAATTTCGCCAATTCAGCATTTCCTTAACGAGGATAATTGTACGAGTATGGTTCGAGTTCTCTTTCTAGTGTGACAGACAGACGAAAGAAAAGTAGTTGGTGCAGCTCGTGCTACTTACATAACACACGCCCCTCCCCCCCCCCCCCCCTCTTTGTCTTTCCACTCATTTATGCAATAAACCAACGTGAGTGGAGACCAGGACTTTTCTTTCTATCATCTCTGTGCGCGCGCGCCGAGCAACAACAAAGTAGAAATTAAAAATATAAAGAAAAATGGAGGAGAGAGAGGAGAGCAGGTGCCTTTTGTATGCGTAGAGGTGTTACAGTTAGAGTTGCATTGCGTAGGGTCATTGCACAAGAGTTGCACATGTATTCTTCCTCGTGATTTGTATGTTTAAAAGACGAAAGAAGCGAGGACTGGGATAGAGAGGGCAAAAAAAAACAAAGACAACGATGGGAGTTACGGAAAACTCATTACTATTCGGACACGAATGCAGAAAGCCGGAACGCGCGGCCGCACCCCGCTTTGCGGTCAGTCATCCACCGCCCGAGAACGACCAAGAACCAATTATACCGGCCCGGTGTGGCCCACAAAAGCATTTTCATCAGGCGGCTTATTTTTGCTTGTATGCTTTCACATTCCTCAGACCGCACAGCGCACCCGGCCCACGCCATCCCCGCGACCCTTCCAATATACGCTTGGAAAGTGCGTGCTGAAACAAGCAAATATCTCGTTTCTCTGTTTTATAGAACGAGCAGAGCATTGAAACATGAAAAAAGAAGAGAGAAGGGACCGAGTCCGGACAGGGCGCAACAAACAAAAGAGATTAAACTTGCAGCGGGGACCGACGCTGTATGCAAATGGCCGGCTCGGCCGAAATAAGTCGCCCAGGGTCTCGACCAATAAAAGCGAAAACCCCTGGGTCTCACACCGGCACACGCGCGCGCGCGCACAGCCATCCTTCGGCGCATTTCCTCTCGACAAGCGCGTGGCTCGGGCGCTACACCCGCCGTTCTCATACAATATGCCATAAATTTTCCCGCCGATTACGCTCAGGTTTTGCTTATCTTACGTGTCTGTTTAATCGCCTCGCACCTCTGTATACATATATGTGTATATATATACGTAGCTTCGCCGCAGCGTCTTCCCACTTGTTGCCATTTGCCTTTCTTCGCCGCGGTCTCTTCGCGCCTTGCAGTTCCTCGCGACCCTTCTTGTTTATTTCGTTTTCTTTTTTTCTTTTCTTCAGACTTGAGATTCGCACACACGAGACCGCACACGCTGTGCAAGCCGAGGTGCTCGAGGGGCTTCGCTTAACAGGCGCGTATACGCATGCATGTATGTAAGTAGCGTGCGGTGTAACGCAGCGCCGTACACGCGTTCCCAGTCGTTCCGCGCAGTTTATTTTCATCAAGAGTTACGCGCGCTCGAGCGGCCTTGACTTTGGACCAAAGAAAGGTGCATGCGCGGAAAAGTCGTGCCCTCCTCTTTTTCCTTCTTATACTCCGGCGATCGCCGTTCTCTTAGCGCCGTTATCCATCCACCCACTTTCCTTCAAGTGCCTCCTCGTCTCGTATAGAGAGAGAGATCAGTTTGTTCCTGGCTTACTCCTACGCACACCCCTTTCCTTCTCCCTTTTCTCCGCCTCTTCCACAATGAGCGCGAGAGTCGCAGTGATTGTGCGTGCGCGCCTGTTTCTGCGCCTCCTCTCTCAGCACCCTCACTCGAACATCCGTAGGTGGAGAGGGTGCGGCCTCGAGCTTGCCTTTCGTGCCGTGGCAACACAACTCATTATACTGTCCGAGCGACGGACGTGCGTAAATGCTTTCGCTTCGACGGTCCGGTAAAAATCAAAGCATGGACAAAACAAAAAAGAAAAGGGGAAAGAAAGAACATTGTGACGAAAGGAACAGATGCCGCAGTATACGAAAAGAAAGGGGTGGAACGGTGCCGAGAAAAATAAAAAGCAAGGAAAACAGGACAGAAATTTGGCGTCTAGCTGACAACTTCTCGAAGCGGGGGCGAGACATGTACGCCATGAGGGAACACTGGGAGAATAAGAGAACAGAAGGGGGAAATGAAGGCGAATTTGGGGGTGGCAGGGAAGAGGCGAGGGTATTCGTACGGGAAGGGTTTGATTAAAAATACATTTGTTAAGGGGGCAGAAAACTGCGCGGCTTGGGACAGGCATGCATACCCCGAGTGCGCAAAAGCGGCACACAACCCGAGCACGGCTTCCGCGTGCGCGTACAGGGATGACGCTTCTACACGCTCGAAAGAGAAGCAGAAAATTATTCAATAAAAGGACAAAGAGCCAAGTACACAGAAACAAATGCGGGGGGGGGGGGGGGGGGTTCGCAATGGCCGCGCGACTACATCTCGAATAAAGACAAACAAGATCAACTTCGTCGCCTTGCTCCTTCCTGCATGACGTCCGCGGGCAATACTTTAACGAGGGGAAGTTTGAGTAAGAGCCGCAGCGCCATGCAACGGCACACGAGGGGTGGAAAAGCGGTTAAAGAACGAAGAGAGAGAGAGACGAAAGGGCAAAATTAACGAAAAATAAGAGAGGGACGTGCCGCTGGGGCTCCAATATAGCGTGGATGCCGCGCGACGCGCACGGAAAGAGTACGCGCGCCATCGCTGCGAGAGGAAACGCGCTTAATGGCCCGCGAGCACGCGCCCGCGTGAGATGCGACAGTGATCAATTATCATACTTGCCGCTCCGGCGTAATTATTATGCTAATCGCGCTTTACATTGCCGCCACCGCCTCGAGAAGGCAGCCACTTGTGTTAAGACTCCGTGTTTTTCTTGCCGCAATCACCTCGTCGAGCGGAGAGAGAAGAGGCGAGAGGGGGGGTCTGCTTCCTTTATTCGCAGTAAATTTGCACTTCGCCGGTTCTTTCGCGATTAAAAGGAGAGAAAAGTTCGCACGTGTCTGGCCTGTATAAACATTGTGTATACACCGGAGATTACCGCGCGTATGTATACGGCGTGCGCTTATACATGAAGGCCACGATGACGGAGACTTTACGGGCTTATTTTCTCATAATTTATGCGAGTTCGCGACTAACGACTGCCCTCGGTCTTGTTCGACAACCTCGCATTATACGGCGACGCTGTCGCAACGCGGTGGCCGCTCTATTTTGGAGGATGTACGTAAGAATAAACTGAACGAACTTGAATTCCGCTTATCATAATAATCGTTGCGCGTGTAGATGCTTCCGGTTCGCTATTGCATAGACAAAGCAAATAGAAAAGAGACCAAGGACGCGGTTTCGTAGCGACACGTTTGCGATGATATATTCCTTATCGCGGTTCATCAGAGCAACACTCCGCCAGCGTCATCAATCGGATCGGCTGGACGTGAATAGTGAATGATAACAGTGGCGTAGAATCGAGAGGAAAGCATGCATCACTACAGAATCGCAGCCCAGGGCGGAGATAATGTAACGCTTGTATTACAATTCTTTTTTTTTTCCTTTTCACGCTTCGTCAGTGGTCCGATATACGCTTTGCATGCGTCATTGCCTCGACTGATCGCTGTCATGAGCGGTAAATGATAAAGCACTGCAGAATCAAACGGAAGGCATCCGTATATTATACACCGGCCCTGCATGCAGGCTGTATAATCCTTTCAGTCACGGCGTCTCAATATGGAGACGCTTTTTTTTTTTTTTTAATATTCCCGACTTGAGACGACGAGGTGAAGATTAAGAACACAGTGCTGAACGCAAATTTAACCCGCTGCTAACAAAAGACGTTACCGTAAGTCAATTTATTACGGACAGTAATGCAAAACAACGGTAGTTTAGGCGGTGCACTACAAGTTTAACAAAGTTGAGGTGTTGGTCTTCCCCCCCGCTGTATTTGCGAGAGCGCGCGCGCGTGTGTGTGTGTGTGTGCGTGCGTGTCTGTGTGCGTGTGTGTGCCTGTGTGTGTGTCTGTGTCCGTGTGCATGCGTGCGTGTGCGTATGTGTGTGCGTGCGTGTGCGTGTGTGCGTGCGAGTTTTCTTTGTGGCATTAGAAGGCCCTGAATCAATAGTAAGATAAGCGACTTCTAACAAAAAGGTCAATAACGATAAGCATTTTTATTATAATGACTGGCCCGATGAGAGTCAAATATTCATGCTTTAGAGGTACAAAATCACTTTCGTTTTTTTATGCTTGTGCCACGTCTTCGGAAGATATATGAATTTGGAGGACAAAAACAAAAAAAGAATATTTCGTGATTGAAGGGGTAACTTTCTAAATCACGCTAATACGTGAGGTCGAAGCGTGGGTTACAAAGAAGAGCCATATAGAGTTCAAGTGTATTATATATACGCAAGATTTTCACTCGTTAGCACCGTTTGTCATTGACCTGCACGCCGTTGCCGTAATCATACAATGCACTATTGTTCTCCGTGCTTTTTAAGGTTTGAAGTGCGCCCTTCACGTTGCTCGAGTCATTCGCTCTTTTGAGCGTAACTACACTTCTAATGTAATGCCCTTAGTCGGGGCCTTTCTCATCAATAAAATGAAATGAAACGAAGTTAGAACTTGGCGGCTCGCGTTCGCAAGAAGAATATCGGTCCCTGGCTCAGCCGTTGGAGCACGCGGACGATTTCTTTCCTTAATTTGTTCGAACCTGGACTCGTATTCACAGAAACGCTGTTATATGCTAGTGTTATTTGGAAGTGCACAAGTCAGCCAGTCGCGATATATCGCGATCGTTAACATACCGTGATCGAACGAACGGCCGGCCACTGGCAAATAGCGCGTATTACGAATGAAAAGATTCGTGAATTCGGTACGCGATGAGCGGCGGTAAAGGGAGCCTGCAAAGGCTCCCCATGGAGCAGCTTTCTCGCACCACACATACGCTACGTACAGCAGTTAGCTCTTATCGTTCGCGTGCGTGCACGTGCGAGCGGTCACTCGGCTTCACATTTCGTCCAGTTAGTTGCCGGATGCGACTTATAGAGCCGCAAGACCCACGCGAGCCGCTCCTTCTTCCTGCGACTATAGTATCTCTCTCCATCTCTCTCTCTCTCTCTCTCTCTCTCTCTCTCTCTCTCCAAGTCACGCATCGACACAAGCACGCGACGCGAATACAGACAAAGGGCTTGCCGAAGGACAACCGCAACACACATAACGCACGCGAGCCAGAGGACCAAAGTGAATGCATGCAGCCGAAGAGCACGCCAAGCGGAAGGGCAACGTCGCCTCCGGCCGGCAAGGATATACAGGCGAGGGAGACGAATCACGTTATAAACCAATATCCGCTCCAGTCGCGGCGAGCGTGGCTCTTTGTCTTTCTGGAGAGACCTCCTTTCTCTTTGGTCGCCCGCGCCTCCGGCGTCCGCCCGGCGTGCGTTAATTCCCTTTGAATGACCTGGCCTTCGGGACACCGTGTGTGTGGCGCCTGCATATACGCTATATAGAGGCGCTCGCCGTGTCTATACAGAGTGCGAGGGCGCGCCGACCAAAAGGGGGAGAGGGCGAAACGAGACGTACAGCCAGGGTTCGGGCAACGGAAACCAACGCCGCGATCCGCATCGGAAATCAATAATTCCCGATATGAGGCATGAAACACTGGTTCCACGTATATACAGAGACTTGAGAACGCGACCGCCACTCGCGTCGAGGTCAAGCTCGCGGGAGGCCCCAGGGCACGAACACCGGTGTGCGAGCGTGCCAAGGAGCAAAGGACGATTGAGAGGAAGGGAATGCGTCGGGCCTGCAAAGTAAGGTATACTTCCTTCCGTTCTTCCAACCGAAGGAGATAGAACGGAAGCACTATAGTCGACTTTCTCCTGTTATATCGCTGTTCGCATTGTATACATATCTTTGCATCGTCGCATCCGAGCTAAAGTGGCTTCTACTTACTACCCGCGTTGCTCGTAAAACATGGCTGAGTTCGGTTCTTTAAGCTGTTACACATTTTTTCAAGGCAAACTTATAGAGCATAGCGGTTGATAAAGCAAACGTTAGCTGGTTTGCTTGAGGATGATAAAGTAAACGTAAATACGTGTAGCGTTCGGTAACAACCGCGTTATCATTTCTAGAAGGCGCGTGAAATATCATATTGCGTTAGTGCATATATGCTTACATTAGAGGTTGTCACCTGTTCGCTCGCTTTTGTGGTCGTGAGGATTGTTCAATAAAATTTTTAAGATAGTACATGAATCTTGAAAAGCACTTGAAAAGCTCTTACGTTGTGATTATTCCTAAGAGCTTTTTGTGAATTCATGTCCGGATCCTTTAACATTTGCCTAAATAATTAGTGTGCGCAGCCAGCGGGTAAACAATGAGCGCCCGCATTATACAACAAGCAACGAAGGTGAGTAAGCAATAAGTAAACGGTAGCCCGCTGCCAGCACTGAAAGTGTAAAATATTATGATTATACTAAACTAAAACTGAAACTAAATGTATGTGAAGGTTCCTTTCAACAAAAGAAGAAAACAAAACATTCTGATTCACTATAATACATGCGCTGGTTCCTAAGACAAGAAGTCCGCGGCACTGAGATTTCCACACAGCGCACAACCCCTCCCAATGTATACGAATGCGCACACGTTTCAAAACGTATAGTTACGCCTCGAATGACGGATCTCCGATTCATCTCCAGGAGCCCATACATACGTCCTGTATCGCGAGCCGTCTGGAACACGACTCGCCATGGACGCAACGGTGGATGGATACCGCGGCCACGAGAGCTGTATACCGCTCTATGTAAGTCAGGAGTGCTTTCGAGAATGCCTATACAGATATACGGTATACCCGCCGGGCGCAGGCCGGGGCTCTGTGCATGCTCAGAAGCTTCGGGAGGAAGGAAGGTGTATACAAACGCTTGGCCGGGCGGGCCACGCAGGCAGGTCGGGGATGCATGGGACGCGGCCGCGGCATTAATTTGGGGACGGCCGGTAATGGAAGTGGTCCGCGCGCGCGGCTGCTTTATCCCCGCGTGACAGATTCAGATGGGGAGAGACGGATTGAGCTGCCTGCACGGGCGCGCCTATATAGCTCGGCCGAAGGGATTCCCTTAATGAAGGCACCTTAGAGGGCTATTCAGGACCCGATCAATGGTCCATTGCGCAGAGCGCGCTTCTGTGTCTCGCAGAGTGCCTTTCCAACGTCGTAGCCGCCGCTGCGGGGTCAGCCTCTCGCGCGAACCCTCTCCCCGCACTCCTTCGAGCCGCCGGGTGGTATACGACACCGTGCTCGTGATCGAAGCCGCGCGAGAGCTCCGGAGTGCGACGCAAAGCGCGCCCTTTCGAGCCCACTGCATGGTCGAGAACAGAACCCATGCGGCCGAGCGTCGATCCCCAACTTTGGCGACTACTTCGCGGCTGCGTGCCCCCTTTTCAGACGTGACGCACGTGGAAAGCACGACAGTGCCCTTACACAACCGTGAAACTGAAAGTTGTTGAAATTGCACAATCGCGGATTACGTATAGGGCGCAGATCGCCCCTGCTGCCTCACCCATGGCTTAACTGGAGACTTGAGGTTTGTGCCCGAGATAGAGTAGCGTCCGTTGCAGGCTTTCTCGCCCGCGGGGAAGCATGTGCTCAACTCCTTTATATATATATATATATATATATATATATATATATATATATATATATATATATATATATATGTATATATTACGGTAAATTTCACATCGTGGTCACAAAAAGAAAAGTACCACCGGCATAGACCATTCTGTAACGCTTTAGAATGCATTTCGAATGTCTACGATTTCTTTCGGTGTGAGACACCCTCACTTTTGTAAGGGGTGCGGGCCAATCGCGGAGTCAGTTTACTTGCTGTTACCGGCTCGCACTACGATCCTTCTATCAGCATCACCTGAAGTGCTTTCACAAAACGAAATGATAGAACAATAAGAACAATAAACGACACCCAGCGTTAACCAACATAAGATATCATTGCATCGAGAGAACGCATGTTTCAGGAGAAGAAACCAAATTACAGCAATATAGAAATAATATGTTACGAACATAACATCAATTAGTCAAAGCGGGAGATCCGTTTATTCTGTCCTGCGTGTGCTACTCTCACATCAAGTTCCCACACACATGTTTGCTTACGAGCAAGAGAGAGGAGGCGGCTATGAAATCTAAGAGAACCTGCCCCACAAAGGCAAAAGCTCACTTCGAAGGTGAAAATTAAAAAGCGAATAACCCATTCGTTGTGCTTCGATCATTTTCAGGAATAAAGTATCGCGCATGAATGACAACGTGTAAATGACAACAAAGATGGACAACGTCAAAGGCACTGGCAGGCTGCCCAAAAGCTCTTCAAGCACGAGGGTGCCGCAGTAATTGAAACCATCGGTCACCGCCTCCTCGTCTAAGCAGGCGCATTCTTGACGCGTCAAGCTTAGCACCTCGCCCCCCCCCCCCCCCCCTCCCCAATAATGCAGAGCATCATGTCCCCAGCGGACCTGTCAACGTCCGATGGTCGACAGTCAATAAGGGGCCTTTTACGACCAACGGATGATCGGCGCGAAGAGAACCCCGCGCGCTCGATCCGCTGTGACGAGAAGCCGCCGCGAGTGTCGAAGAACTGTGCACAGCGCGCCGCTGACTAACGACCTCGGTATTGGCACGAGAAGCGGGGAAGGTCGATTGGTCAGCAACGTCCGAGGAGGGCCCGCAAGACGAGGCGGCGTGGGAGCGCCCCCCTGCCCGCGTGCACCGCCGTCCAGATCCCAGGGTGCCTCTCTGCTCACTGGGTGCCACACAAAGCATTAGTCACGGAAGAATCTGCCCAGCCAATGACGCGCCGAAGGCGCCTTCTCCTGCCCTGCATACCCGAGCATATGCGAATGGATATAGGTACGGCAAAAGCACGCACTATTGCCTCCGGATGATGGATACGTTCAGCAAGGTCCGTGCTGGAGATAAGGAAGGAAGGTGGTGGCTTGGGCTAAGTAGAATGAAAAGAACTTAATGAGGGTTTTGTTTGTGCATATATCTGGCATCGTAAGCGAGCTCAGAACGTACACAATACGCAAAAAAAAGAAATAATAATAATAAGGTCCCTTGTACACGACCCAAGAAAGTATACTGTGTCCACCTCTTTTCTTTCGTGTTGTGTCTTTTTGCGCTCACCTAGTAGGTCTCGGGCTACGTTGCTAGCTTGAAGTCGAAATGCTAGAGCTAATGGTAACGTACGATTGAGAAACGAGGGAAACGAATGAGTCTTTTCAATCGACCGTAAATAATAATAAATTATGGGGTTTTACGTGCCAAAACCACTTTCTGATTATGAGGCACGCCGTAGTGGAGGGCTCCGGAAATTTCGACCACCTGGGGTTTTTTAACGTGCACCTAAATCTAAGTACACGGGTGTTTTCGCATTTCGCCCCCATCGAAATGCGGCCGCCGTGGCCGGGATTTGATCCCGCGACTTCGTGCTCAGCAGCCCAACACCATAGCCACTGAGCAACCACGGCGGGTGCAATCGACCGTGTGTTGGGCGCAAGTATGGGAACGTCGTTTATTCGCCATAGTAGTGCTAGTGCTGCATGCATTTGTTCAGGCCTATGACACTTCCCACCGTTGCCATTGTAGTTTTGAATGGTATGCCCATCAGACCTTGCACTTCCGTTTGCATGCGCCTAAGACGGCGTCAGGGGGTCATGATGCGTTTTCGAATGACGTCACAATATTTTGTGGCATAAGTCACGTAAGTCAGTCTATATACTTTGTGATTTAAAATCACATCAGTCAGAGATCATAAGAAGCCAACAAACAAGGATACCGAGGACAACACAGGAGAATTTACTTGTACTTATTAAATGATATAAAGAAATTATAAATGAATGGAATTGAAAGTGGATGAAAAAACAACTTGCCGCAGGTGGGGAATGATACCGCGTCTTAGCATTACGCGTGCGATGCTCTACCAATGTAGCTCAATTGGTAGATCATCGCACGCGTAATGCTAAGACGCGGTATCATTCCCCACCTGTTTCAAGTTGTTTTTTCATCCACTTTCAATTCCATTTATTTATAATTTATTTATTTCAATTAGTAAGTACAAGTAATTTCCCCTGTGTAGCCCTCGGCATCTCTGTTTGTTGGCTTCTTATGATATGGTTAATGAAGATCGGGTCCCTCTGTTAACCCCCTTTCTTCTCGTTCATTAGTCAACGACCGTCACCGTCAAAGACGGTGGGGTTGAGAGTCGCCGTACTATAACTAGTGTCCTGGGTTAGTCTTTTTTTTTTTCTACTGACTTTGGTTCTGTAATGAGAACCTAAATTTAAACATGCAACCGTTCTCGAATTTAGAACGTGACGGCCGCGTCCGAGTATCGGATCCTCGACATTGTGCTCAGTGACAGAACGCGGTATAGCCGCTGAGACACATCCATGTGCAGCCATGTGCGTTGCCTTTCCGCAGACAGCCTCCAGATTGCGCCTACTACACCAGCTTTACCCACATACGTTACAAAGACAAGAATAAGAAAGTGCGCATAATGGAAGTCCACATTTCAGCGCGTCTTGAACTAAGGCCGTTATGGCTGCTCTTCTTATTAGTCTTTTTGTCAATGCAAGGGTGCACCCCGCTTCAGCACTCTGTGCAACTTAAAACATGGCGATATAAACGCAGAAATGTTGCAATGAATACACACACACACACACACGTATACGTCTAATAACGCTGTTGGCAGCTTTATGTTGTACTGGAATCATTAGAAGTATCGCGCAAAAGCATAAGGGGTCTTATATAATGGAGTAAGGTGCCAGTAAAGACAGAGTGAGAAAGAGAAAAATACAGGCTGGATAACCAGAGTAAGGTCCAGCTGTCTATCCTGTACACTGAGTAAAGTGGGTATAGGCTTTGAAGGATGGAAGAAGAAACTAGATGAAACAGACAAGAAAATTGAGCACATAAACACGCAGAAGTGAGCAACAGCTCTCTAAGTCATTCACCTACAGTCCGCATGCGATTATAAAGGGCAACAACGAACTCAAAGAAAGCTCTATCAAAGCAGTTCACAAATGTGCCTCCACCTTTGAGTGCCGTAAATGCAATTAGGAGACAGAATGAAAACAGAACCGGAAGATGATATTAATGGGTGCTTGTTTTAGACAGTATGTTGCCATGTTGCATGAAGTAAAAAGAAGAGAGATAGAAAAAAGAAGAGGGTGGAGGGTAGTTGAAAGGATTAAATGAATGAGCACAGACACGCTTGGTGCCACAGCCCAAAGGTCCTCTGGCACAGACCACCGAGCTCTCCAATCGGAAAACTCCTGCAAAAATGCGAAGCGCAAAGCGCTCGCACGCAACATAACTCAGACGTCGAAGCACTCCTGCGGCGAGACGTCGTCGTCGACCTGGCGGCTCCATGCAGAGTGAAAAAGAGAGAGAAAGAAAGATAATCAATGTATCTTTTTCCAACTTGCGAGAAAACAAATTACACCGCGGTACAAAAGAGCGTTTTCCATTAACGCCACGCTAATCGCGGCACCAGCGGTGGTGCCTCCCACGGCCTCGCCCTGAAGCACGCATGTGGGATGAAAACGTTCGAGCGAAGAGAATACAAAACAGCAAGCGCGACAAACTCGAGTTGCGACACCGCTGATCCGACGCCCCAAAAAGTTCCATCCAACAGTCGAGTCACAGTGAATGAAAAGACTGAAGTGTGAAGGCGGGCAAAGAAAGAAAGAAAGAAAGAAAGAAGGAAAGAAAGGAAAAACAGCGGAGAAACGGTGAGTCCGAGGAGGGCACGAACGCATTCCATCGAAAAAGACAAGCCATGAAAACTCGTAAGCAGCGATAAAAGCCTCTCGATCGAAAGAAAACTTTATTTGAAAGAGACACTCGTCCAAGTTTGCCTGCTGTTTAGCTTCGGCGCCGAGAGCCTTCGGTGTGCATGAACTGTGGGGGCACACAAGAAAGAAAATTCTCGGTGGTGCCTGTGTAGCTAAAATCCCGCCTCGCTCGCCGTCTCACACTTGTTCGCTTCTTTTGATACTTTCTTTCCTTTCCATCTTTTTTCTTTCTTCACTCGTCTGTTCTATGGCTGCATCACTGCCTGTTTGGTTGTCCGCGTGGGCTTTTTTTCTCGACAGCATTTCATCCCCGGTTGAAAGGCGAAGAGAGCCGAAAAGATGAAACAAAAATAAAAGCGGCCAAGGAGACGGACACGAAAAGAGGAGGAAAACGTGCCAAGAAGAAAAGGGCCTTCAACACAATCATAATAATTTTCCCCCCGCCCCACCTCGAAATCGATTAGTCTTCGAGGTTGTCATAGCAACGGATGTTTTCCTTCGATGTCGCCGACGACGCTTCTTTTTGGGGTCCACGGCGCGCTGCAACGGCTGCGGCCGGCACGCTCTTTTCCCGTCGGTGCCGGTGCTTGGAAGGGGGGAGGTTATGAAGGGGGGCTACGTGTTTTTCTCGCTGTCCTTTTGTCTGCGCGCCCAGATGCATCGCCGTTCCGGCGTGCCGCTCCGCCGACTTCTCTTGGCCAAGTGCGACGCTCGACCCAGCGCGTATACCGACTCGAGGAACCAGAGCACCGGTGATGGTTGCGAGATGCATCAATCTTCTACATAGGCGCAAAAACATGCTCGGAACACCTGCCTGTACGCAGTGCTCGCAAAGTGCCGTAGCGTATCCGAACGTCGCGGGCCTTCTAAGGCACAAACACCACGCTCGCACCTCGCACGTGCGCCAATTAAACGAAAGCTGAGTTGTGGTTAGGTATCGTCCGCGTCACCAGTTCGTGGCCGTATAAAACGAGCGGGAAGGTATCATCGACCACAACAGGTTATATGGCGTGCTAAGCAACATCGTTGTTTAACGACATCATCGCTGCAGAGATACCATGCAAGGGCGTCTCAAGAATAGCAACTTCAGAGCACGTGCATTCACAAAAAGTTGATACGCACGAAAGTTTCTTAAAAGCAGGTGCCAGGTATTAGCGAAGGCGGCCGACCAATGAGCAAACGGCACTCACTAAAGAAAAGCTCTGCAAATTTGACATAAGTTACCGCCCTCATCTCATCCTTACTATATAGTAACACCCCTTACCCTATATACCGTCCCAACAAACTCGACAGAAAATCTGCCATGTACCTTGAACCACCTCTCACTGCTTCCCACATATTTCTCCAATCAAACAAACATGTTTCTGTCAACCAACCAGAAATGCATTCTGGTAATAAATGCCAGACAACAACCAGGAACAAATCAGATTATAGAGCTCACTTCTTCAGAAACCAAAATTCCATGTTTACGAGGTTGGCGTGAGCATGCGCTGCGATTCGTCGTCGTCGACGCTGACCCACTGCACATAACTTTTGATTGGTTACTTCAAACTCACAGCGTGTGATTTATTACCACTACCTTTTTTGTGTGTATGTCTGTGCGCACCGCGCGTAGAAAGCATGAGAAGAAAGGAACTCACGCTCATTCTGGCACACAGCCTTCTTCTTTTTTTTTTTTTTTAGCATGCGGGCCTATAAACCGCCCAGCAATCACTCTGACTCACGGCGAGCTCTTGAAAACGTGAACACGCAGCAGTGATGAACAACACAACCGCATGCTCTATACGCACGCATGTACATGAGGGTACCTGAGTAGTCATAAGCGTCGTGAGCCCTCTCTCTCTGCCCGCAGAGCTCGCGGAATAATTCGCCTGATTGGTAGCTCCTTCACGTTCAGCGGCAAAACTCGGCAGGCACGGCATTTTTGCGAGCACCTGGGTAAGAACCACGGGCGTTTTCTTCGAATCCCCGCGACCGGCATGCTCAGGTGACGAAGGGACCTCACAGCGAACTCTGAGCCCCAAGGAAACGAACTTGAATATATGCCGTACGCGGCTAAACGGAAAAGTTTGGGTTCGGAGATGGGGGACGAGGTGGGGGGGGGGGGGGGGTTCTTCGTGGTAAACAAAGAAAGCGCCCCGTCATTAGCGCACTCATCGCGCATGCACAAGAGAGGCGTCCTCACAAGCCGCGAGCACGCACGCCTCGACCGCGCGCCTGCCTGCATAGCCTGTCTCAGTGGAACAGCGCAGCTTTCCCCCACCGCTGGCCGATAATTATGATAATCCCCGGAGAGCGGCGAGGACGCCGACAAGAGCGCAGGAAGGCCCAGTGCAGCGGGAATGCCGTGCCAGCCATTCTCGCGGCCGCCACAAGAAGCACAAGAAAAGTAAGGAGCAGGCGCATCAGCTGCGTCCGCGCCCCTGCAGGATGAATTGCTCCCCGCTCGCGCGTCTCGCGATGATGAATGGGCCAATGGACTGGACGGATGCCGTTCTCTCCCAACCCCGGCTGCAGACAAGAAGAGGTGGGTCGGTTGGTCGGCCCGCCGCTACATCCACCGCCGCCGCCGCTTCGGCACCGCCGTCCAGGCGGGGTGGTGAGCTGCAGCGTGCAGGAGAGGGACACACCGGTGCGCAGCAGCCGAGCGAATAGCGGCCACCAGAAGGGGAAGCGAAGAGGGCGCTGCGGGCGACGCTCCATTCTTCTCGTCGTCGTCGTCTTCCTGCCTTGCATGTCTGCTTGCCACGGTATAGTCCCCCGCCTGTGGCTCCCTTTCGAGGAAATCCAGGGTTGCGCGCACGCATCCCGGCCAGACCCCCATCCGTCGGTCGCCGAGAGAAAACAGGCCTCGGAGACCCCGGCCCAACAGCGAACCGCAGGCTTCTGCGAAAGAGAAGGAGGAAGGAGCCGCCCGTTCTCTCTCCTCATTCTTCGCTGTATACTCAATCGTTGCAACGCGGCCAACAACGCTTGTTGTAAGCGCAACTTCTCAGGAACTGACGGGAACGAGACGTTCGCTGCACTCGCGTACACCCCGGTATCCTGATGTTGTTGCTGCTGCTGCAGCTGCTCGTGGTGAAGTCACCGCGTGCGCAAAGTGTATCCCGAGCTCCCCGGACTGCGTCAGTCGTGGCGAATTACCGATGTCCCCCTCAACTAACTGTCCTCGTGGGCGGCTAAGAAGGGTGGCAGCTGTGACCGCCAAGCTTCGAAAGGGTTTGTCCGGCGAGGCTCGAGCCTAAATGGAAAACCGTTAGCTCCCTAACGAGGATCAGAGTGGATGAGTGAAGGATCGAGGGCACAGCTTGCATATGAGTGAAGCCTCAACGAAGGCACAGCGATGCAACCGTCACACTATTTTCCACAGGGTATAGCACGGGCCTTTTTAAAGAGGTGAAAAGGAAGATGCTCGCTATGTTAGGAGTGACAAACTAGCCAGTGACGAACACAAATAATTTGTGTAAAACAATGGAAGATGTAGGGAAGTTTTGCCAGATGAATATGGCGGTTGGCTTGCTTCATTCTCCCTAACTCATTGTGAAAGATACACGCCAGGTTTTTGCTACAGTGTTGCCTATGTGTAGTCACCGAGGCACCGAAGACACACTGAATCAAAATAAAATAATATATACATGTGTGAGAGCGAGATGGCGGGAGGGAGGGGGGAGGGGGTCGGCTGCGAAGTCCACGTGGTACCTTCTCTTACGAGAAAATTAATTATTCAGTATATACGTCACATAGCATAATACCAAATGAAAGTACCCCATCCTGATGAGCCAGCATGTTATACGTAATAAATCCATGCGAAGTGAGTGCGGGCCGAAATAATTTAACAACTTTATTCCAAATCATTTCCTTATCGTGCTTCGTCAGTGGTCCTGTAGCTGCGCTCTCGCTACGTTGTCCCCTTGCAAAAGACGTTATAGAGATTGCGTTGCGTTTCTCTTGACTTACGTTGCTCCCAATGTCATGTCTGTTGAGAGTCAACTGAATATTACGCATTTTTTAAAGAGTCCTCAGGATTTGCCTGTCATGAGCAACGGATGAAATAACAGAATCGAACGAAAATAATTATTCCATTATACCGGCGCTGGGTGATTTGTGACGAGTCACGCTGGAGCGATTCGTCTACCGTGGGCATTTCCAAGGAAGTTAATCGGTATTTCAGAAAACGCTATTTAATGCGCAACGCGATCTACTCCTGCAACTCGAAAAATTATTGGCGAGCCATCAGCTCATGCCTTACGCACTAAATTCAGTTGGCTACCACTATGACTGACAGCTGAGGGACGATTTGAAGGCGACAGCAAATTTGCTGCGCTCAAGTGAATCAGTACCATTATACGGGAGCAGCTACGATACCAAGCTTACCTCCAAGGAAGACAGAAAAAGAAGTACGTAATGCGGGATCTCTTGCGAGGCGCTACCATTATGCGGGGTGTAAACACCACTGACTGCATCAGCACTACACGTGTGTCCTTAAATAATACAGGACAGCGGGGCGGAATAATATGTTGAAATAAGCATTTAAACCATATACCTGTGCCGTTATTGGTCGAAGATGGGAATACACCTTTGATACGAGGCTGCTTTCTTCGACTTAACGCAGGTATAATTTATAACAACAACAACACTACTACTACTACTACTACTACTACTACTACTACTACTACCACCACTAGTACTAATACTAGTACTAACAGTAATACTAATACTAGTACTAGTATAACTAGTATACTAATAACCACTTCGACAACTAAGTCCGCCGTTAGCTCGCCAGTGACAGGAGAACGCAACAAGCCGTCATCTTTTCGCGTAAGGCAGCAACAAAATTTTTAAGCGGCGCAACCGCTTCCTGAACCGTATGGCAGTTACACTGAAACAACGGTTACCTAATCACTATTGTTGTCCACCTTGAAGACGTGGGGGATGTCAGTAGACGCAATGCTTAAACTCTACAGAGCTCTCTTTCTCGGTTTTTTAAGATACAGTCTACCTGTACTGAACAACACCTGCAAGACAAATATTCGTGTTCTGCAGGCAGTACAAGCTCAAGCACTCAGAGTCTGCCTTGGTTTGCCCAGATGTACGTCAACAGAGGCGACTCTTGCGATTGCTCGGGACCATCCAATGCGAACTCACATTACGGTGGAAGCCCTGAGAACGCACATCAGACATTTTGCACGTGCCCCCTATCACCACCTTGCAGCACTACCTTCAGACAGGCACCAATCATCATTCTCTAAAACTATCAACAAGTACAACGACAAACTTCCCTCGGGCTTCACCGCTGCATCTAAACCATCGATACCCCCTTGGTGTCTTATCAGCCCCACAGTACATCTCAGTGTACCAGGAATCGGAAAAAAGTCTGAACTGTCGTCGCCTGTCCTCAAACAACTGTCTCTGCTTCTTCTGCACGAGAGGTACGCGGACAGTGAACACATTTATACTGATGGTTCCACAAACACCCAGTGTTCGTCCGGTGCTGTGGTGTTCCCAGCAAAAGCTATTACCATCAGCTTCAGGACTGACCACCCGACAACGTCGACATCTGCTGAACTAGCTGCTCTTCGCGCTGCACTCCGTTTCGTCAGTCGGGAGCCACCTCGACAATGGTCCATCTTCAGCGACTCAAAGGCAGCCCTACAATCTGTACTATCAGATCTGCGTCGCGGGCCATTCGAACAGCTCGTATTCGATATTAGATGCCTACTCCATACATCACAGGAGAAAGGACACCACGTGACGTTTCAGTGGCTGCCAAGTCACTGCGGCGTCACTGGAAACGAAGACGCCGATAATGCCGCTCGGGCAGCTCTTGAAGACGCACAAGAAGAGGCCATACCGCTTTCACGATCCGACGCAGCTAGCAGACTTCGAGTGCTTGCACAGGAGATGACGCTCTCTTCATGGTGCACACCAAACAGCCAGACCAACCAGAGCAACCGTCAATACCACCTGCCCTCTTTGATGCATCTCTATATGCCAACTGGACTCCGCCGAAGCGAGGCGACTCTGCTTTATCGCTTATGGTTAGGGGTGGCTTTCACGAAATCTTACTCATTCCGCATTGGAATGGCCGACAACGCTCTCTGCAATGCCTGTCTTTGCGAGGAGACGCTGCAACACATTCTGTGCGACTGTCCTGAATATAATGTTCAGCGACAGTCCCTGGCATCCGTTCTCGCGCACCTTGACACTAGACCATTGTCCCTCGACACGATTTTCACATGCCGCCGACAGAAGACATCGCAGGTGAAGGCGACGAAGGGACTACTTCAGTTTTTGAAAGAGACGGGATTGGACAAGCGGCTCTGACAGTGTTATCACGTACAATGCCAGATTGATGGACTCTACCGGACGATGTTTGTGTGCTGTGCTATGTGCTCTCTCTCTCTCTCTCCCCCTTCCCCATCTTTCATCGCCCCCATCCCTCTCCCATGTGTAGGGTAGCAAGCCGGTTACGCTAAACTGGTTAACCTCCCTGCCTTTCCTTCTCTACTTTTTCCCTCCTTGAAACTCGCTGCCCAGGTATATACTGAAGACATCGGTTGTCTTGTCCGATATAAAACATCCGAACTACTGACGCACACGTCTACAGTTTCAATCGAATCCCGTGGCCCAGCAAGATATCCACAACGTCGTGCCACAGACCGGAAGGAGCGAGCTTATACTAACCGGCGATGATCGTGCACGAACCCAACAGATCACTCAAATAATTCGTCCCGTGGCTTCTGATTCAGCCACACCAGTAAGGAACCGCTGTTTCGCACTGGTAGCAACGACCATGCTTGGCATACGCTCTTTAACCGACGTGCACGGCCTCGTGGAGGGAGGGAGGGAGGGCCTTGACCTTCGTTCGCGTGTTTGTGCAGGCATCGCGAGTGGAGGGCGCGCAGCCGTTTCCACAGCTGACCGCAACGAACGAACGAACGAGTCGCTCCGGCTCCGAGCGGCACAACGACACAAAACCCCGAAAAGAGAGCTGGCGCCGCCGGCCTCGGTCGGCGCGCGACTTGGACAAACACGCAAGTCAGAAGCCGAGCTCGCCAGTCTCCTGGCGCAATCAGTCAGCGCGGATCGGCCGAGCCCTGTTTGCGCAAGGTCCACACACCGTTTGCCTCTGGCTCGCGCGCGCGCGCGCGCGCGCCTAATGCTATAAGAGGGTCGAGAGGACCTCGGGGCCTTTCGATTTTCGAGCGCCTCTGCCTCTGGCCGCGGAGTGCACAGCCGTATACTCCCTACAATGCCAGTTAGCATAATCCTGCTTCGCGGTTTTCATAAGAGCCCGAGCCTGCCCCTCGCCCCCCACCCTCTCCAGTCTCGCTTCAGCCGCGAGCGAACTCACACCCGTCCTCTCCTTTTTCTTTCCCCCGAACTGGGAGATGCACGAAGAGTACGCGAGCACGTCACAGAGAAAACCGAATCAGACACAAAATTCGGGAACTGTAACAAAGGAAGCATCGTTGAAAGAAGACCGCGTTGATGGGAACGCACTCTCCTCCCTTTTTTATTCCTCCTTTTCTTCCCTTTATTTTTCTTCCCTATACTTCCACGCTCCGTGTTCATTTTTTTTCACGCTCGCCCGCCTGTTGAACATTGATGCATCTTGTTTGGAGGAGGGATTATACGGGGACCAAGTGAGTGTGCGGCCACTGCACCGCTCCGGTACAACTGCTCCCGTCACACAGGGCTCCAACGTTCGTCAGGGAGCTTCGACACCAGGTGACCGAGGTGGAGGAGGAGGACGTGTACTAGGGACCAGGGGAGGGGGGAGGCACGACCACCAGAGTATGCAGCGGCGGGGTTCTCTGCTCCCGCGACGGCTTCCATGCCTGTGCAGCCATGCTTTGTGTCCTCTGCACAGCGCACAGGCCCCGCTTTTTTTTTCTTCCTCGTTTTCGACGAACTTCCTTTGGTATTTTTATTTTTTTCTATCCTTCTTATTACTACACCGGCGCAACATTTTCCAGGGCAGTCGCTCGCCTCCTCGCATAGAGCTGCCCCCCTCTCCCGCGGCAGCCGCGAGTCCTTTTATCATCCGCCGAGAGCCGGCCCGGGAAACGTTTCGAACAGCCATTCATCATGCGCGTGTCTCGAGCGGTACCCACCGTTGCCGCTGTAGCCGGCATCGCGGGGAGGGGACGCAGCGGCGCTTCAAGAAGATTCGGAGCGAAGCGCGTCGGGCCGACCATCCCGACGCGGCGGGAGGAAGGATAAGCGCGAATAATAATTCATCCAATGGCGCGGCCGCCGCGGTGTATACATACGTACGTGAGCTCGCGAAACGCGCGTCGTCGATGAGAACGAGCAGTCGTGAGCTACTGACGAGAGACGGCCTCGGTATTCACCTATACGGCGTTGGGCAAAGGTAGGTCGAACGGGAAGAATTGTTAATTACGGCGGCACACTCCGCGGTATAGGCTGACGTGATTATATACGAGGGCAAATGCCGACGTCATTATATACGAGGGCAAATGAAAAAAAGTTTTTGCCCCTATTTTTTTATTAGCCAAGATAAGGTACATAGAGGTGATTACAAAAATACGTACTATTCTACGTACCTTACGCTATTCTTCCACATGTATAGTTCCCCACACCGGTTCAGACCCCCCCCCCCCCCTCCCCATTTGTCCCATTGCAGCACTAAATTTGAG
Source organism: Dermacentor andersoni (assembly GCF_023375885.2). NCBI lineage: Eukaryota > Metazoa > Arthropoda > Arachnida > Ixodida > Ixodidae > Dermacentor > Dermacentor andersoni. The sequence goes on from NC_092818.1 coordinate 77,119,077, forward strand.
GAATCTTGTCGTCCGTCAGTGACGCACGCGGCCTCCCCGAACGCTCATTGTTGTGCAGTTCTTTGCGGCCTTCTGTGAACTCACAGCACGACCACATCACACTTTGCAAAGCGGGACACCTTTCCCCGTACGTGGGCTGCATTTACCTGTAGATTTTGATGGGCGTTCGTCCGTTGCTGCGCCGTGAACGTGAGAAGCCCAACCGCCATCTTCAACTGACAGCAGCGCCGTGCCGCGGAGCTACCAGCAGATAAGGCCGGGCCGGTCCGAGGAAGGTCCACCTCTGGGAATGGATATGTTGACTTCGCATTTGCAGCCATAATTTGGCTAAAAGAGAAATAGGGGCAAAGACTTTCTGATTCGCCCTCGTATATTATTAAACTTAGTCGAGTGATAGGTCGATGCAGAAATCCGATCCCACTTTTGTATGGTACCCAATCTAACTAATTCTTCAATATTTCTGTGCTCACGTCTCAATAGATACATGCATCTTTCGTATGAAATTGAACGTTGTTATGACATAACACGTCAATGCACTGCACATTTCGTCACTCGTGGAGTATACGAAAAGTATAAAGATAAGTACAAACTTCACCTGCATGTCTAGCAAGCAGTTGAAGATTTATTTTTCTTATTTAATGCGAAAGCATTATATGCCTCATTACGAGAAAATCCGGCGTTGTCGTCGGCGGCGTGACCGAAAGATGGCACCAAAAATGGCCGACGGCGCAAAAAGTCAAAACACCCCAAAAATGTTCGTATTGCCGTCAAATTTCTCAGGCAGGTTACTGTGAACGAAGTAAATTAATGGCTTTGAAAAGAAAATTTGGTACGCTTCATTCTGGATGGGAATCGAACCCGAGCCTCCGAGGTGCGAGACGAGCACGCTCCTCTGACGTCACGGAGGCTCTACGGTTCTCGCTAACTAAAAGTGCGTCATTGCACACCTCACGTCTCAGCCATCTGGCTGACTAAAGGCGTGGCCTAGTGCGTGAGTAATTGGGCACGTGACGGCGCAACCAATGGGGAGGAGGTGGCAAAAGGCCATGAGCGTATTAAATGAGCGCGCTGTCTCGGGCGTGTCAGTTGCTATTCGGATTTCATATCGGTGTTGTGTCTACTGCGACAGACTCTCGACGACACGTCGTGAGCGCATAAATTGAGTGTATAAAATTTATCGTTCTGCAGCAAAATGGCCCGATTGTTTACGGTCTGTGGCCATCGTATAGGCAAGCACGCACCCTGAACCAGCAGAAGGAACTTTTAACGCATGTCGAAAACATCAATCGAACACATTTCACATAAGGGACTAGAACGCTTTCGCATTCCCATACGTAAGCAGTCTTAAGTTTCCTGGTGAATTTTTTTTCTTTGATAAAACTAAAAAAAAAAAAACAGACTGGCATATTTATAGCTTGGACAATGAGGTGTTTGAAGTCGCCAGTCTCGATAATCGCTCCAAGAAAGAATCGCTATATTGGGCGGCAAGATAAAACAGCAGGTGGTTCGGAACAAATAGGCTATCCGCCAACCACCGGTCTGTAATCAAGCAGTAATTGCTAGCACCCTTCTTTTGCCTTTATGGCACACATAGGCATGTATATACGTCAAGCTTCATTCCCTGCAGTGCAAATAAAGCCCACATCAACATACGAGTGTATACTCTACAGACAACGCGGAACATCATGCACACATGTATGAACATGAAAGTCTATAGTTGAAGAATACAAGGCGTGAAAATAAACAGGGCAGCTCTTGCATGCAGAATGAATGAACGAATGAATGAAATAACTTTTCATAAGACTGCGTGCCAGTCAATCGTCATAGCGGACATATGAGCGAATGCATATGTGCAAGATAAGGGTACCTGCACGTGCGTAACATGTTGCACATCCGCATTGAATTGTGTTTTCGGCATTCAAAGGCGTCGGCCTCACCATATGAACTGAGGCCAAATTCACAAAGCTTTTCGTCCATAAGCGATGCGTGCTATTGGCAGGCCTCCTTGGCTAATAAAATGTCCGGCCTAACGATTGACTGGCATGCGGTCTTACGAAAAGTTTTCGCGTAAGAATAATTTTTTTCACGAATATGGGCCTTTGTTTATTGGGACTTACAATTTTTTAGCGTAGACATACATTCGTTACAGTACTCGTAGAACAAAACTGGGCTCACGTGCATTCAAAAACTTAAATACCTCATTTCTTATTCTTCACCCATGTCAAACCACCTCAGTCATTTATTTATGGAGCTATCTGTACCATTTAGTGTTGCCACTCAACCAGCGCATCTCTTTAGTGCCGTAAACTACTCATGCAATGCCATAAATGTGCTCTATATAGTATGTTATACTATGTATAGACCAAAGGAGAAAAGACACAGTACACGGCTGACAGTGAAAAAGGCAACAGGGCCTGAATATTACAAGCGCGTCTGCGGACGTGTAGCTAACAACCGCACATGAATAGAACTATAGCGCCTTGGCTCATCTCGTTAGCCTGGCCAGAGGCCCAGCAGGTGTGCCTTGGTCAGTGTTTTTTTTTTTTTTTTCGGTTTATGCTGAGGAAATAGGAAATGGCGTCAAAGGCGCATACATACTCAGGAAAGAAAGCATGCGGCCTACTATTTGAGGAGTTCACAAATATCAGAGTTAATTCTTGCAGTCCGCGCGTTTGATACGGCAAACTCCTTACCTGATAATATACAACACGTTGTCTCTCTGGCATGCAAGCATTGTTTACAATTTCGCTTGTATACTTTTTTCTTTCTCGTCGCCCAGTCTGTTTGCGACAAGTAAAATTAATGCAGAGATATTAACAAGGTTATTTGTCACCTTTATTTTGCGTGAGCTCCGCTCCCCGTGGAACAGTAGACAACTGGCTATATATCATAATGCACTCTATTTTGTTTTCGTAAATTTTATAGAGAACGCATCCATTTTTTTTATTCCCAAGTTGGTGAACTCTATCTTTGCCATCACATGTTCAAAATACAGAACCTACGGATTCCAAGTGCCATAATAGTATAAAAGGCGGCCAGCCAATGGCAGAGAGCATTTACGAACGCAAAGATTTGGGAATTTGAGCCTTTATTTTTTTACTTGTGCTCCTTAGAAGTGGTGTCTCGCCACCACTCACTAAAATAATTTACACCCTTAAAGGTTAAAAAAGGTTGTAAATGTGTCTATGGCTGACAAACTTAGTGTGTGGTTTATGCAACTGACACCCTTGGCGTGTTATGCAACTGACACCCTAAGGATGTGAGTTATAGACACATTTACACCCTTTTTCACTTTTAAGGGTGTAAATTATTTTACTGTGCCATGGATTCTGCGCATTGGTCGTCAGCTTTCAGCACACCATGCGACCTGCCGCGGTCAAACCGGCGACCAAATTAGTGGCCATGTTTTTTTCCAGCCGACCACAAGGTTACGCGTTAGACTTCTGGCGGCCCAGGTTTATAAAACCGGCGGCGGCTAAATTCCAGAGAGGGTCCCGTAGACTGTAGAGAGAGAGTCCATCACAGTTTACAGTGCCCTCTGTAAATTGCAGAGAGGATCCTGTATACTGTACACAGCCCGAGTGTTGGCGCCCTCTGCATAAGAAATGCAGATCTCAAATGCTATGCTTTTTGCTGGTTGCATGCGGCGGAAATGAATGCGGGAACCCGCAAAACGTCATAGACGTCTGGTTTTGGACACCACTCATTCGGAGCCCTCCGCCACGGCGTTCCTCATATCCTGATGTGCAGCTCGGTATATACAAGGACATGCGTGTTTTTATTAAAACCGTGGGGAAAAAAATTGCGCGTACGGCTGCTGTGTTATTGCACCAACTTTGCAGCAAGATCGCATGTTGTGGTACAAATAGTATAATGTACCAATTGGCAGTGTTGCCTGACTGGTTTTCTTTGAAAAAAAAAAAAAAAACCAATAAAAAACACATGCCAAGTAGCCTTCATCGGTGTTTCAGAGATGCACACCCGAGGGATTAACGGAATCCTATCTCGAAGGTTATGCTTTCTCGAATCGCAGACAACGGAAGTGGCATGACTGCCATGTTCTAAACATAATACTGCGAAGACCGCATATTAAAGCAAATTCAATTTTTTTTTTACAGACCATTTAAGTAATAGTGCCAAATGTTATATTGAACGACCCGGACCATAAAATTCAATTTTTACAGGAAATTTGGGCACGGTGGAGCGCAGTCGTAAGAGCGAAATCCTTTTTCAACAATTTTAAGAGAAAAACACACAATCCTGTATGCCGCTGAGTCATACACTTAGCCGCGAGGTATTAGACCCTCTGAGGGAGCCTTAGCTCAACAGCACACTTAATTGCGGCAAAGCGAACTTCGACGAAGGTTAATGGGTACACACGCACGGGTCAAAGTTTTTGGAAGCGCATCACAAGCACCGCATGGAAATAAGTACGGTACGAACGAAGAGGCAGGTCGAACACAATACTGTTGACTGCAGTGGCTATAAACTCACTCGGCGCCACGAGGTGAGAGGTGTGGTGCCAGCCAACGTCTGTAACGGCGAGGTTCAGTTACACTGATTGGGCTGCGCGACTGCAACTCCTTTCGGCACCCTTCATAATGAACGCGCTATCACATTTTAAGATAACTAGTTTTGGTGCTTTTGTTCTTTTGCTTGAAAGGCACCATCAAAGTAAAATTCGGAGTCCTGGGCCAAGATCGCGCAAGCATCTCGCTATCCGAACGTTCACTTGAGCTCTCCTGATTGGCCGGCACACCGCTTTCGTCAACAATCGTCTGCTCGGCGAGGTGGAAGCGCCAATTGAACGCCACTTAATGACGTAGGAGGCAAAGCGAACATTCTAAACTCCCACGCGAAGTAACAAAGTAGTACAGACGCTCGCCCTGTGTCCATCTTTGCTCAGACCCTGGTTGCTATCTTGCAATAATTTCCCAGCCATTACCCGCGCGTGTCCTAACAGATGTTCTGAAATTGATGCCTGTCGTCGAAGTCGCACCAATGATCTGCTTTTGTAAATTTTACATCGGTTGATATTAGCTTCAAAACTTGGTAAACGAAACAAAAGCAAAAAGGCTAGCTAGACTGATACCTTCAAAATAAAAGGTGCCTTAAAGGGTCAATAGAGCGAGACACTACGTTATTGTGAAAGAAAAATCAGACGCCCCAACGAAGATAAATTAAGAACAAGACATTCTGGCTGCCGCACGGGAGCCGAACCGTGTTCTTCTATTCATTTACGTTTGTGGTAGGCGTCCGCTTATTCGTTTGACTATGTTAATTCCCGACCAGATAATTTTTCGTCATGAACACTTGCCTTCAAACTCTAGATCACTTTCGACCGATAAACTCATGAAAAACAGTAAGAGGTTGATAACACGGAAAATGAAGGTCAAACTCCGAATTCTCGAATTTTGCCCCAAAACCAAAGCGTTGGTTGTTCAGTATGACGACCAGGATTTCCAAGTGAGACACCTGATGAGACACCTGAGACACTTGAGAAATGAGACACCTGATCCGCGGTTCAGGCTCAGCTTTTGTTCGGGCTTCAGCAGACGCAGCATATAAATTCGAACCCGTGCGCGCGGGGGATCCGTTTCATTTTTTATTCTTTTTTTCTGCGCTGTTACGCGGACCGAAATTAATCCTTGGAGGCTAGCTCTGACGGTACCTGCTTGCTTATTTTCGGAAAAATGATTAAAAAAAAACAAAACAATGGATCATGTCATGTCGCCACAGAAGATCTAAATATACATAATCAGTGCACGAACGCCACAGACGCTGAGGAGGTTGCCATCGCTCTGGCGATCACCGAGGCCGAGTGTCGCACCGTGCTCAGCGACTCGAGGAATGCCGTGCGCAATTTTGCCAAGGGGCGAATATGCGCGCCGGCGGCCGCCATCATCGGCAAGCTCCAATTTCAAGACCGCGGCAGCACCGTCCGTATCAAGTGGTTCCCGGCGCACGCCGGCGAGTGTGCTTCCTCACCGAACCACAACGAGACGGCCCATTCGGCGGCGCGAGCGCTTACCTTCCGCGCCCCCGAGAGTGACCGTTCCGTGTGGTGGTTCGAAACCAAGGACAGATTGACTAGTTATGCCGAAGTAACCAAGTGTTACCGCTTAGCTCGACGGACAATGCCGCCTCCCCACCCGGCACTCAGTCGGGAGGAGGCCGTAATCCTAAGACAAATACAGACCGCGTCACTCCTCGCCCCCGCAATGCTGCACGTGCTTCACCCAGAGCTCTATCCGAGTGGGCTGTGTGGTGTTTGTGCAGCGGGTCCGGCGGACCAATGGCACATCATGTGGGACTGTGCCAGGTTCCCGACGGCAGCTACCTCCAGGACTTACCCGCCAGAACTTCAAAGTGCACTGCAGTCTACAGACAAGGACTCACAACTATGGGCCGTCCAGCAGGCCCGGGGTGCGCTCGAAAAGCACAAGCCTCGTGACCCACTACAAACGGGCCCAACGGGGCTAGTGCAGAGTAGAGTATAACCCCGGGTCGACGCTTGGCCAGCGTCACGACTCGTTAAATCGTCGTTTGCCGGCACTTTATTAAAGTTATTCCTATCCTAAGTGGAAATCAAAAAGAACAGTACTGAAACAAATGTTGAACAAGTCAAACATGGCGTAACAGTACGCTTCCTCCGAATTCAAGATGGCGCCGTCCAATTGATACTCAATGAGGGGGCTATATGTTTGCGTATAAAAAGCCCCGTGACCCCCCTTACGATTCTAGCAGAAATTCCGTTGATGCCTTGTTCATCAATGAAAAAACTTCAGTCGAAATATCATGGACCTATCATTGTAGACACATTGATCATTATCAAAAAGTGGTCACCGTGGAAGCGTTGTAATTTAATTTACCAGTTATTGCGTTGATTTCATATGGGATTCGCATGGAATAAACATAGTATTTTGCTGAAATGTAAAGTCCGATGCAACATAAAAATTATAGATTTGAAAATGGACTACAACGCTCAATCAATGAAATTTTACATGTTCCATCCAGGCACAGTTGTGCGTTGGACCCTTTCAAGCTATTTTTTGTAGTCCTTTATTTCAAGACCCATTTTTAGTGTATTCTTATGCAAAACAAACATTCAATTTGATAACAACGAAAACAACACATGAATACATTTTTGATCGAGGTCTCAATAAATTTATTTCTAATTCATTTTGCTGGCCAACATCGAAAACAGGCTATACTTGTTATGCGGAAACACTAGACGATGGGAACGTGGTGCATGTGTGCTCTGAAAAGAAATACACCATACGATTAGCCAAGCATATACACTTTCAAAATATTAAATTGTTTACGATAGGCACTGATTTAATAAACATGTCACAGTGAACTCCTATGCTTTGTCTGTTTATACCTGTTGATTGGAGTGTAGTCAACTTGTGGACCAGATATTAAGGTGGGTAGATTTTATTCACCTGCAAAATGACACTAAGTATAAAAGCGCTGAAAATTATTTTTCCACAGAAAGCAACACCCAGTCGTTTTGTATGATAAGACCACGGTATGCTGATTGTCACGCATTAATGAGAAGTTCCGGAATGATCTTGACTACCTGCGGTACTTTAACGTGCACGACGCCTGAGCATATTTGTATTCCACCTTCGTTGGTGTGCCACCGCCGTAGCCAGGATCGAAACTACGACGTGGAGCTCAGCAGCGTAATGTCATAACCACTGGTCTATACCGCAGCCGGGCAGGGATCAAATACTGCTTTACTTGCTCTGTCATTTACACGATGAAATATTTGTTCTGCCACAAACAATACATTGGTAGAACAAGAAAGCCAATGCCACCTGAATGTTAAATAAGATGGACATCGTATGAACTTAGCCAAGAAAATTCAGAAAGCAGTCACAGCCTTATAACCTACTAGGTCACAATTTAAAAAGACATTGAGCAACGTAGTCTAAAACCACGTTTCTGTCAGCACAAATACATAATATACAATCGTACGTACATTATCCACAACTTCAGTTCGTTGCAATCAACTGGTATATACTGTTTAAGATGGAGCTCTTGAATACACTTGATAAACGATTGGCAATAATCGAACTAACTGAAATTAGTGTAGTTTGGTAATTAGTGGAGCTGATCGTATGACCCATCCCAACCTATTATTTTTTTTTTAGATACTCGACAACTTTTATGTAACACTTCGTCCTTTAAATTATTATAAGCACACCGATAATTTAGCGGAAATGTTTTTGCGCCGGGATAAATGTTCAGCGCTAAGTCAGAAACTGGTGGCGTCGATCGCATTTGCTATGAGCACTTATTTTTTACATTTGTAGAAAAGGAGAGAAATTATGGTTCCATTTAGTTTACGCGATAACAGCAGACCTGTTTTGTTCCATGATGTGCGCTTGCAATACACTAGTGTCAAACGTCCATTTTCGATCGCGAACGAATTTCTCAACTGCGATTGGCTCTCTTCCGCAGTTTGCGCTAATGAGGGAATCGCGATGAAGAAATTCGATCCTGATCCTAATTGCAGTGTGACACACGTGTGGGACATGGCGCGTCACCTTTTCGGACACATACTTAATCACAATTTTGTGACCAAGAAAAAGACGGGCGGAGACTTTAAGGTTAATAGAAAGGGCTGCGACATGAGTCATACTGCAAGATTACCACGCACAAAGAGTTCAATTGAAAAATTAGACCTTCAGTATTACTTCCCACAGTCAAGATCTGATTCTGAAGCACGCCAAAGTGGCGGACTACCAGGATAATTTTGACACCTTGGGGTTGATTAACGGGCTCATCAATGTGAGTACACAGCGTTTTTGCATCTTGCGCCATCGAATGCGGCTGCAGCAGCCGCAATCGAACCTGCTACTTCGAGCTCAACAGCGCAACGCCATATCCATTAAGCTACCGCGGTAAGTATACGGAAGAGCATGAGAATAGAGGGATCGGTGGCTCTGTTTTAAGTGGGTTGTTGCGGTGAAATTCAGGTAGTTCGACCATGACCGAACTGCTCAATTATAATTCTGGTAGATAGGCCAGGCCGCGAATTGTTCAGCTTAAACCGATGACATGCCCCACACCTTCGCGCTCGACTGAAGGCCTGTGCGACCCGTTACGCTGGCATCCTGGACATCACGCCTGCGCTGCCCCGTCACCGCACAAGCTGTTTTGAAAGCGGTGCCGGTCACCACACGCGAATAAAACATTCAGCTGGGAGAGCCCTACGAACAGACAACACTACAAAAAGTGCTCACCGAAGACGAGAACTATCGCCGGGACCGCTGGTGTGCCGCTCCTTCCTTGGTGCGCGCTCCCACGCAGCAGTCGGTGGCAAACCTCAGCGTCACACACGTGCTCTATTGTTATCCGGAATGATTGCGGCACGGACGCGATATAAGCACGTAGCACTTTTCGTCTTCTAACCTCTTGGGTAAAAGGCGTCTCATTATAGCGCTACAACAAGCACACACGCGCTAAGAGCAGACCACACAAATGACGCGCACACGGAGACCACAAAAATATGCAAAATCGCGACCAAACAAGCTTTCGAAAAAAAAAAACAATGTTTCCTCTTGTCTTTTTAGAAATGTATGGCGGAACACGTTTAAAGATAACTTTTTGATTGAAATCCAGTAACCTTTCTCAAAGCTGTAAGCTTCGTACAAATGCTGACACAGTAAAATACGTTGTTGCGCGAATGACTGTTGACTGCGATGATACAATGCTTTAGTATCAATGAGAATGTAGAGGCTTGGCCTCTGAGATCAGTGCAGGTTGTAGGCGCGCCATCTTAATCTCGGAGGCCAGAACTAAAGTGTGGTACATGGGGAGCATGCCGGCGATCACATCGCTGATATCGCATGTTACTATGTAAAAGGAAGCAGAAAATAAGAAAAAAAAACATCCAAACAAGCCGCTGCTGTTCTTTATCTCTTCTTTTTTTCTTTTTTATTGCGAGGGACAGAGCGCAGCTACAACAAGCTGCAGCCACTAGGGTGCCTAAATGGTCCGGTCCTTTCCCACATCCTCGAAGCGGCAGAAAGGAGTGTGCCAAAACCTTGGCCAACCACCCTTTTCTTCTCCTTACACCCTACTCCTGGCGAGGCGTTGTCCTCACGTGCTTGTCATTCTGAGAAGAACGTCCTCCTCATTGTTCCGAGCGATGGTGCGTTTTCGGCGGCTCTTGTACTAACCAAGGCTCCTTTCTTCCCACGTCAACCCGGTTAGGGGGTTGCCGAGGTCAATGTAACGAATGTTGTTTTGACGAGTACATGTATGCTCTGGCACGCGGCACCTACGAGTGCCAAGTCCCCTTTCCATCTGACAACGGCACGTCGATATGCCCACCCGCATTGCTTCTTTTCGCCTTCAGCCGCGTGCTATGTTTTGAAGCATATACGACGGGACTAGTTTTACGGTAACTTACGGCGATTTGCAGCATTCACACAAACTGAACCACAACTCAGTGCACTTCATACTGACTGAGGGGCTCCCACTGAACTGGGGCAGAATAGTAGCGAGGGAGGAGGGAAGTTAACGTCATCCACGTAAACTTAAGTTCATTCCATGTCACACCTAACGTAAAGAAAGTAAACGAGAAATCACCATAACGTCGTGAACGAAAAAAAAATATGGAACAATGCAGAATGGAAGTTTCATTGAAGTCTCGTTGTGCTGGCTCAATGTGTGCTGAAATTCCATGTAATTTGTCGAGAATCAATAATAGCACAACGGATCGACAACGGAAATTCAACGTCCATTTTCGCAAGGGTCGCAATGCGCACTTTATGAAAACGTATCCGCATTATTAAAACACACACATAAAAACTAACGGGCTGCTATGTAATTCAGAATATACAAGACGTCGGCGCGTATCACCGCATGCGAACGGCACAACAGCACCGACACGCTTTAAGACATCCCTGTAGAACACTCGCGAACTACAAATCTCCCGAGACGCGACATGACAAAACCTGGAAACTTGAAATTAAGCTAGCCGCGGCACGCGAGTCTCTCGAAGAGACACTGCGGCCGCCCCAAAATGCAAGAACGTTCGTTTTCTTACCGCAAGTACACCAGGCGCATTCCGCAAGCGAAAACGAAATCATTGCGCACACACATGTACACGCAGAGAAAAAAGGAAATCTCCCACGCGAATGGAAAAGCGGATACCGAAAGAATGCAGCAGCGTAAAGTGCGGCGGGCGATATATCACATGTCAAACCTATGCATGGGGGCGAACAAGAACGCCGGCACGGCGAGTCCCGAAAACTGAAACAACCCGCCGCCACAACAACACCGGTCGGTGAAGGGTGGGGAAGAAAAATAGGGGAAAAAAGGGAGGACGGCGGCCTGGAAGCGTGTAACGAAGAAACCGGAGCAACTGAGAGTTCCGCGCCGCTCGCGCGCTGCGTTTCATCTGTCAAGAACAGTGGGTCGCTACCGCGTGTACGGAGAGCAGCCGAAATCTCCGCAGAACCTTACAACTCGTTTTGTCTCGCTACGCACGTGCACCAGTTTCACGTATTTCTTTTTTTTTCCTAGCTTCCACAGTGGCGGCGAAGGAGAGGGGAAGAGAAGAAAAAGGTGCGCGAAGGAAAACGAACCGACGGCGCAAGAGGGATAGGGAACACAACAGCGATATTACCGAAACTGTGGGAGGAGCCGAAAGGAAAACAGGAAGGGACAAAAAGGAACTACGGGAAAAAGCGAGGATATCACGCAGCGGTAAGGAACCTCGCGTAGAGTGGTACGATTAAAAGGATCCGACGAAAGAGGAACGAAGGGCGGGGAAGAAGAGAAAAAAAGGAAACAAAAGGCTCCAAATTAAACGGGGAGATAGAGGAACTGAGAGATAAAGCATGCTACTCCTGGAGGAAAGTAAAAAAATAAATGACAAAACGAAGGGAAACGAGAGAGAACGTTGAACCATCGCACATGCGTGAAAAGCCCCGACAATGGTATAAACGGGAAAACGCGACCCTCTCTCTTCGAGTGGAAGGCACAAGACTTGGCGAGGGCGCCCAGTTCGCCCACGGCGAATGAGTCGCCGCGGCACCTTGCTTCATCCTACTTTGAGGGAAAAAAAGGAAGCAGATGAAGAAAACGAAGGGGTGTGGTGAGACCGCGAATGGGAAAGGGTGACAGCGCCGCGCTGTACGTGCGTGACAGTCGAGCGAAGAAGAATGGGGAAGGCGGAGGGGGAAAAACTCGGGGAGGGAGACATTCCGAAATTGGACGCGACACGAGGGGGTGGAAAAGAAAAGACGATGTTGCTGTGTGTGTGTGGGGGGGGGGGGGGGGGGGCGGACGGGAGAAGCTATTTTAATGAAACGTAGAGAGAACAAACGACGGGCGGCTTTTCCTCGGAGTGGGTTCGGATATCAACAAATCGATACGGCATATACATACCTCGAATGTTTGCAGCGCCGAGAGAGAGAGAGAGGAAGAACCGGTGCGCGCGCCGGACGCGACGGCAACAGCGCTCCGGAAAACGAATAGCCTCGGCCCGCGATGGAATGCCGGCGGCGACGGCGGCGACGGTGGTGCGGTGTGCTGTGCTGTGCGTGCGTGTATGTGTGCGAGCGCGGCTTCGGTGTGCACACACACTCACGCTGCGCTGCTTGCTTTGCCGTTTCGTGCGTCGTCGCTTGCCATAGCTCGCGCGCTCTCCCGCCCGTTCGGTTGGAAGCGAGTCGCTGTTCCCGCCGCCCCCGCCGCGCGGCTCGACGTTGGCGACGCTGGCTCGGCCAACGTCGTCTCTGCTCTTGCGTTACTTCGCGCGACCGCGCCGGCAGATAAACACTCGTCAAGTGTGCGCGCGTGCGTGCGTGCGTGCGTCTACCCGTGGCAGCGCAGTACGTGTCTGTATGTGTCGACGGTGGTCTGGCGCACACACACCGACGAACGCCGAGGCAAGAACGTGGCGGCCCGCTATAGCGGCGGGCAGAATAGCTGCGGGACGCTGCTGCTTGCGCTCCTCTTGGGCCAACGCTTCTTTTCCCGTCTTTGTTCGGCCGCGGCGCCCGCGGTATTTTTGCTGCCTTTTCTATCGCGCACCACGGACGCCACGCACGGGGCCCGTGGCACCGTGGCGCCTGCTTGTCACTCTTACCGCGACTTTGCTGTGGTCGGGCCGCGCATTCTCTTTGACGTTGGCGGGGAAAGGAAAGAAAGAAAAACCAGGCGAGCCGAACTTCCTCACGCCGCCCGCTGAAGCTCGCTCTGTACATTCCACTCGCTCCGAAAAGTTTTGTAAGGGGAGCGTGGACGAATCGAACTTGTTCCTTTTTTTCTTTTCTTTGTTCAATTCCTTCTTTTTTTTCGCTTTCAGCGGCCATGGATTGAATCAAGGCGGGCTTCTCTGGTGAAAGAAAACTTTTGTCAGACTTGAAACCCCTGCGGCCATTGGAACACCAAGAGCTCGAGCGCCCGTTGCGACAGATTGCCTCGAGTGTTTGTATGCCTGAAGGCACAAAAAGTCTGCGGTACCCTAGGCGCCGACAATGCTCCAAACCGAAAGACCTGACAAAACACAACGACTTCATCACGACGGTGCCGGACCGCTTCGATATTCCGCATTACCTACTCGACACAGTATTTAACGTGATGTAAACTGGTTTCACTATAGAGCGCATGAAAGGAGCGAGACGACAAAGCTAATCAGGCATAGCACAGGCTCCGAATGTGGCTCCTGAACTATAAGAGTACAGCGGGAGGCGTGAAATAACGTAGAACGCAGTGTTTAGCCGGCGTATACATATTCGACTATATCCTTACCTGCAGGAAATGTAACGGAGGAAACCAAAAGACCTAGAAGGTGGAGAGAAGAAAAACAAACAAATAAATAAGGACATCGCTTAGGATACTTAGTTCGCCAATTATAGGTCACAAGACCTACACCTTCTCTGCGGGCAAGGCATGTAGGTTCTGTTCGAAGAAATTTTCGTTCAATTTAGACAACAATAAACTCACTCTTGCAACGCCTTTATCTGTTATCACAAAGGAGAGAGAGACAGAGAGAGAAATGTCATAAGGAATGGCAGGGAGGCTAATCAGGCTGAGCCTGGCAGGCCACCCTGCACTGCATGGGGAAAAGGGATTGAAAGAGGAGAAGGAAGAAGTTCACGTTTTCCAAAGTTACACAGACAAGGATTCATCGCCGAGTTGGTCACAGACAGTCCTACAGTCTGGTGCATTAATTGCACTATCACTAGGCCACATCGAATGGCGAAAATAACAGTGTGAAGTGCGCACGCTTTCTCAGCACATTCCTGTTCAACTTAGGAAAGCGCCATTTCTTTCAGAGCATCAGAAATGTTTTTAAAAGATTATTATGACGAACTACTACACTTGGTTTCATGGCGAACATACGCTTCGGTACACTAATGTCTATGCTTCACATGTTTTCCCTGAGTGGTGTGACAGCACCTCGCACTTTTCAATAGGTTCAATGAAACAGGCATAGGTATAACGAAGGCCGTATAGAGAGAGCCACACAATGCCGGATAGCAAAGGAGGTTTCCCACATTCTAAATTTATGTGGTGTATCTTCAAATGCAGGGCTATATAGCATAGAGAGAAGGCAGGGAGAGGAAAAGCAGGGACATATGTACCAAACGAGCCTTTGGTAATCCATGCTATATACAGTCTTAGGGGAGAAGTCGTAATGAAATGATAAAGAGAGAAACCTCTCCGCCGACCGTCGGCAGGTTGTCGGCGTCGGTAAGTGTGACAGAGGCGCCGACACAATAGAAAAAAATGCTGTCGCCGACAGTCGGCAGACCGAAATCGGTGTCGGGTCGGCCTTTTGTGAGTAAGCCTTCAGTGGACAGCGAGCTATACGAAGTAAGGATGGTAGTTTTATCGGCCGTATAAACTCGTAAGCGTAGGCATACAAACTAAATTAACAAGCATGGTGCCACGCGAGCACAAGCAAACATTAACACATCTCGCTCGATGACCGCGGAAACTCGCTGTCGAAACGCTGGAGTGAGGAAGCACGGCAGCAGCAGCGATCGAATTGATCTTCGTGCTGCGCCCCGCATCAACGCGAACGAAGCCGCTAAAACAGCGCGCGGCGGACTCTGTCCCCGTCGCAGATGGCTTTCAAGATACAGCGGCCCGGAGTAGAACGCGCCCCGGCCCCTCCCTACGATCCCGCCGGATAGTTGCGCCCGACGGGAGACGGCGCGCTTCCTCCCCGCTTTCCTGGCTTGCGTGCGCGAGATTGAGCCACGATCGCCAGCTAACCCTCGCACGCTTTCACTTGCACATACAGACAGCATAGGGTGACGCTGATTTTATCACCCTTGGACTTTGTGCGGAGTCTCACGGCGACGGCAGAAATGCGTTTGGGGTATCCATAAATTGCTATAGAAATAAACGGAGAGAGTGAGCAACGTGCGCACGCCATTTTTGCCCGTGTTGCCAAAGCTGCCGCCAGCCCCAGTGATGCAGCGCACTTCGTATATAGAAGGAGACGCAGCGCTCGCACTCGACACATTGCACGAGGAAGACCGGTAAGAGGCTACAATGCTTCAGTCTCTCATGAGGCTATAGCTTTGTTGGAAAGTCAGGCTGTATAGAACGGCTGACTGCACACGCAGAAAAAAAAAGAGAATAAAGGTACTTTCTTGGCCCCTGGCCTCTGCGTTGTTTTATTTACTCACGCTTCCTGGCATGCACTGCACGTCGGCGGACCTTCAAGTCGTGCTTCGTCCTTGTTGATATTTTTCGTTTTACTTCCCTCTAACCTGTCTCCAGTAGGAAACTTACGAAAAAAAAAGAGTAGGGAAAGGGGCACATCGTTACAAAGTATCATTCTCGTGGTAAACTGGAAAAAAAGGAAACACACAAAACACAAGCGGGACCAGCTTGGGCCTTCCGTCTGTTTCGCCAGCCGCGCCGAGGCGGCGGCGGCGTTTCGGGTCACTGTCGCAGAGAACCAACCTCTCAACGCGCTCGCACGGTTTTTCATGCCCGCGGAGTTAATGCGGGCTGAAAATGATGGCGTGGCACATTTCTGGGCGCATGCAAGTGCGCCAAGTGATGAGGCGCGCCGCGGTCGCTCAAACGGGCTCTCGTTCAAGGTCAGCGGTGCAAAGCTATCGCGGCTTGATGTAAGGACGCCTATAGAGCGCAGCCTCCTGTTGCCGGGGGAAACGGAGGAAGCCCCGCAATGAGGCTCACAGTGCAGCAACCCATACCGCGTGTTTCTCCGACGACCGTACGTGTGTCCGGTCTTTCTTATTTCTTTTTTCTTTTGAGAGAGAGAGAGAGCTGGTAATTCGAGACAAAATAATAATCTTGACTTTATCAGGCGTTATGGACAGTGGCAGACTATGACATGATAATAGCCAATGCGGTCCTTAATCAACAGGCCTCCACTAATTAAATTCCCTCATTTTTGACTTTATAAGACTCGGCTTAATCGCGCCAGGTAGTTTCTGATGAACCACACACACACACACGCGCGCACACACACACGCGCACACACACGCGCACACACACGCACAGACACACGCGCGCACACACGCGCACACACACACACACACACACACACACACACGCACACACACACACACACGCACACGCACACGCACACGCACACGCACACGCACGCACACACACGCACACACACGCACACACACGCGCACACACGCGCACACACGCGCACACACGCGCACGCACGCACATATAGTATGCCGAGCGCAACGCAGACTCCGAGAGGGCCGACGTCTGCACAAATATACGGGGGGCAACAGCAGACATGCGCTCAGACAGCGTCGCTCGCACTGTGTAGATTTCGTAATGTCAGACTAATGAAGCCGATGACGTATAGAGCAGAATAAGCATAAATTGAGGAGCTGGAGAGGGAAGCGCGGTAAAGCCATGCCTGAGGCGAATATGAGGTAAGAGAGCACGGTTGCCAAAGAGGGCGCCCAAAGAGCAAGAGTATCGCGGAAACGATGAAACGCAAACCAGAAGCGATCAGGCGACGAAAGGTGGCTCTTTGACGTTGCAGATCTCAGTAATCTAGAGGTAAGCCACTTCTTTTTTCTACCTGCAACGCTGACGCAACTAATAAAGGCATTACAGCAACAACAAAAAAACCTATTAAAAAATCATTACCCATGGTTGAATGCACAAAGTTTTTCCTTCATAAGAACACTTCGTTATTGGCCCGTCGCGTTTGTCGTTCAAAATTTTCTTAATTCCCTCCATCGTGAACGGGCTACCAGTTTTAAAGAAGGCATTCGGACTGTTAATTATTTCTTTATCTTTATTCGCCCTTTTAATTGCAGACGATTACCTCGAAGGCCTTGAAACAGGACTTGTAGTGATTTAGCTGGGCCGTAGTTGACCCGGCTGTCTCTCAACCCGTTAAATCACATTCTGCGAGAGAACTCGTCATAACGCGACTACTTCAATAGCTTCTTTATAGAGGCACATAATATAATTAGATGAAATGCGGAAACAATATACTTTAGACTGGGAACACAATCTGATAGCGACACACAGTCGGTCCCATTCGCGCAGACTGCTTGCTTTCCTTTTCTTCATTAATTCTTGTTGCTCGCGCAGTGATATATTTTTACCTGTGTTCTTTAACGCGCAACCTAGATTTCACTCTCATTCCTTCAAATCTCTTTTTTATGTTTGAGGGCACATTAAATAACACCAATTGTTAAGAAGAGAGACAGACAGAAGTCATAAGGGAAAGGCAGAGAAGTTAACCAAACTGAGCCCGGTAGGCTACCCTGCAACTAGGGAAGAGTAAAGGGGCTCCAAAGAGGAGGGAAAAAAAAAGTTCGCACTTTGCACTGTTACAGAAGAAATCCACCAGACTCAGCCTGAGCGCCTTTCAAAGCCACAGTGTTCCTCTGGGGATATTGAACCTAATCAGTTATTTATTTGTAATCTAATTCATAATCTAATCATTTATTTATTTATTTATTTATTTATTTATTTATTTATTTATTTATTTATGAATTCGTCAGTACGCTGATGTAAGCCCCAGGCGCACCACCACACGAACATTCTTCACGCGTGCGGAATAAACCCTGTCGATCGAGAAGAGCGCTTGTCAACGTCGCAGTCGTCGGCGCGCGCGCCGTCTCCCTTGGCGTGCAACCCCGACGCGCCACGCGTGCACAAAACTACGCGCTCGCACTCCGAAGCGATCCCCCTTTTGCCTCCCCCGCACAGTCCAGCGCTGTTATCCCGCTCACTGGCGTGGGTGCCGACGCTCTCGGGACGATCGACTGAGAGTGCGCGCCTCCTGTCTCGCGCCCGTTTACTTGCTTGCCGGTGGGGGCGGCAGCCATCGGCTTGCCGACGGCTTACAGCGCCATCCATCTCCCGGGCTACCTTTCAGGGGAGCGATTCTCGCCTCTCCTCGGATGGGGAACAGCTTAAGAGCAATTCCGTAATGCATTAGCGATTAGCCCGGAGCGGCCTGATCAATAGCGGGAGGAAGAGGGATTCGCCTCCTTCTTCTTCGGCCGAGATGACTGCGGGAAAAGCGACGATGCCCCCCCCCCCCCTCCCTCCCCTCCCGATGGCTGTGGTGACGGCGATGCTAATACAGTGCAAAGAGTACGAGGAGCAAGCACGGAGTGAGAGTCACTCCGTGCTTGCTTACGCGCAATGTTTTTTAAAAGCTTGCACACAACATCAACGTGGCATGGAGTCGGCTTTCTTTAGTTTATTTTTTATTGTTCTAGGGTTTTACGAGCCCAAGCCACGATATGATTACGAGGCCCGCCGTAGTGGGAGACTACGGAAATTTGGACTATGCGGGGATCTCTAACGTGCACCCAATGCACGGCACGTGCACGGGCGTTTGGTAAAGAAAACGTTAACGAGCAAATGAAGGCCAAATTTGTCCTTGAGAGAGAGAGAAAGCAAGGGTAGGAAAGGCAGGGAGGTCAACCAGAACAGTCCTTGAATTTCCCAGAAAAGCCTGTGCTTTGCAGGGAAGTGTTGCGTAACTCATTTAGAATTATTGTCGTCTATATTAGTGGCCGTCTAGGCGCAGGAACATTTGTCGGAGCTTGTTATAAGTTGAGTCACTGATTCTTTTAAACGAGTATTTAGACGCTCCTTACCTATGAAAAGTTATGAGAATCTGACTACGCGTTGTCAAAACTTACGTCACAGCGAGTTATGGGAACTTCAGGGCATCAGCACTAGTCTCATTTTTCAGCAATTTCTGGTTTACCAAACGTACGCTCTTACAAAATAAGAAACGCTATTTTTCTAGTGCATAAGGGGTAATTTTCTAGAACAATGCTTAAATTTACGTTAAGCATGAGCCGGGGTGGTGCTGGGTTTGCATGAGCCGGGTTAGGCCGGGGTGGTCCTCAGACACGCCGCACCGACACCCCTGCTACGTTCAAAAGCGACACTGGCGTACCTTTGCTCCCTTCTAGGGCATGTATAAGTTGTGCAAGAGGATAGCAAAAACTTATTTTTAGAGTTCAGTTCGTGTTTATATATATATACACACACTAGTCTTCTGAAGCTAGCTTCACTTCATGAAGTCGGAGCACAGGATCGGTTCTACGAAATCTGTATGCCGATAACGACCCTGTCTTGAGCATCTACGCTCGCACTCAACAGAGAGCCCGATAATATTGTAATACTTATTTCCCCATCAATGCAGGTCGATGGAAGGCCTTAGACTAAAAAAAGAAAGAAAAAAGCGATAACGGTTGACGTGGGTCTTCTACCTCTTACAGCGACTTTATCGCGATAACAGCGATTTATCTGCACAGTATAGGCAAAAAAATGCCGCGATTATTTATAGTTCGTTGCATTTTCCTCGACGCCCAGGTCTTGTCGAGCCTAAATGTTACTTTGCAGTGGAGGACAATGAGCTGTGAGCGAAAGCTGCAGATTGCCTTGGACGATATCATTGGAAACGATGGCTGTCGAAAGAGAAAAGGTTTTCCAATGGTCTAAGCAAAAAACGCGAAAGCGAAGCGCGCGAGCGTTAAAGAAGAAAGAACCGTTTGCTCACCGCAGCAAAATCATAATGCTCCCTATTGCTTCGCTAGAAAAGCAGCTCCACTACATAGTCAAACAAAAAACAAAAAAGAAAAAAAGAACGATACTCGGTTGTACATATATATGTGTACGCCTTCTACGCAGGCCCGACCAGAGAAAGGGAGATGCGTCGGAAAGATACGTGGAAGGCAGGCAGCCGGCCACGGCCACGAGTGTCTAGCCCGCGGCGTTCGATTCCACGAAGTGCGAGCTGCAACCAGTCAGCTTCACCGCGGCACACGTCCGTCCGCGCAAGCGCACGCGTGCGATTGCTATCGCCTCCTCCGCACAGCAACAGCAGCGGCGGCGGCGGCTCTCTTGACAAATGTGCGACGGCTGACCGTTAGCTGACCACGACCAAGGGTCAGTCGCGTCGCCTCCCATGGCAGGAGGACACGCGCGGGGAGGGCTTGACGCTGGCCGCAGATGCGGACCGATCTCTTGGCTGGTCACGATGTTCTATGCACCGTACGGTGCAGTGGAGGTGCCGGCAATGGACAGGAAGGAAAAAGAGAGAGCGAGAGATAAAGAAAAGAAATAAAAGAAAAGAAATGAAAGAAAAGGACCTTCAATGGACGAACGTAACTGGCCGTTCGGGTCACATTGTCTGCCGCCAACAAAGCGCAATGGCAACGTGCGCTCTGTTCGATTCGGTGGCCTGCCCTGAGCTGCTTTACGTGAATGACTGTGGATACGTCGCCGAATAGAAAGCCATTGCGATCATGTGCCAGTTCAACTGCTGGCTGACCTCACGACTGACGTTACGGGCAACTCGCAGGACACTGGCTGTCCCATGCGTATTCTTAAAGGTATTTCCCCGAAGACGTCCATCGCGCGATTAAGAGAGATCTAGCGACAAACGAAGCACTATATTAGCACTCTTTCTTACGCATTTTTAATCTTAAAGTGTCCCATGCGAGGCACCAACGAAAACTATATTGGTTCACCACTGGCGTCGGCGAAAAAAAAAATTTAAAAAAACTCACGTACGTTCAATGTTCACTTAGTATTGTTGCACATTTATGAACGCCTTTCTTTGAACTTAAGAATATGGCAATGCACCTATATGCACAGCCACGCGAGCAGCAGTCTTTAGAGTTGCTTACATTATTAACCACACCACAAAACATCAGCAAATTGTTCGCTTAACATTACGGTAGAGTGACAGCAGCGCTGCTTAATATCGGTGCATATTGCTTGTGTGCTGACACAGAGATAACTCTTTCAAACATGGTCGTTATCCAACCCCAACTTCAGAACTTTTGCTGTCTCGGCCACGGCAGTTTCTCTAATTTGCTATCGATATAAAATATATTTCAATATCATTAATCCTAATTAAAGAGAGCAACGATTCGGCAACTTTTGTACGTTATGCCTGTGACAGTTTTCTTTTCTTTCTTCTTCTAGCTAGCTCAACAGCAGCCATGGGGCACCCCATGAGTTAGAATTCCACGGTGGTGCGGGTGCGGCAAGCCGACATGAAATTTTTCTCGCAGAATTTCGCAAGGAATTCGGCGAAACGTAGCAGCATGTATTAGTCACCTCAAATATCCGTAGTTCTTATCAAGTATTGCTTACTGCTTTTGTTCAGCAATGTCTTTTCTAGCCATGGCAGTCTTACGGTAGCTTTTTAAAAGACTTCTACGTAACGAAACACATGTGATTTCGTTACTTGTACTCAATTGCATTTCTTGGCAATTTTGTAATTTAACGATTACATATTTTACTCGCTAACAGTCACGTTAGTTCAATTACATTTTTCAGTAGCGAATTGCATGTGACCAGTTGCTTTATTGGTGGGACAATCTGTGACAGGAGAGGCACCTTTTAGCACTTCTAGCTTGAACTACAGTAGCACGCCCGTGGTCGTCCAATGCGACAGCCCTGTGGATGCGTCTGTGTCGAAGTCAAAACCTGAGTTTTGCACACTTTTCTTGGCGGCGCTTTTAAGCCGCATCCATGGGCGGTAAGAGTTGCGACTCAAATCCTTACGAAGCGCAGTCTCTGATTTCTCTCAAACAGACAAGCTTATGGCCATTAAGCAAGCATGTTCCTGTCTGCCTGCATGATGCGTGACTCGCATACGATTATTTTGCGAATGTAACAGAAACACTTTTTTGATGATGATGATGATGATGTGTGTGGTTTAGTGGCGCAAGGGCCAGATATGGCCAAAGAGCGCCATGTCCGTGTTAATTAGTTTGCAGTGAGATCATGAGTACTATGAAGTTGGTGTGACGTGGCTGTAGAAGGGCCTTAAAAATGGTAGCACTAAAGTGCGTAAAATCTGTATAATAAGATTATGGCGATGACTTATGAAGTGTACTATGAACAATAAGACATATTTAAAAAGAATGATGTGATGTCTAAAGATATGTCAGGTTATATAAGATATGCTAGAGCACTACTGCCTCCTTAGAGCCCTTGAAACACAAGGGCCTGGAGGCATGTGCTATTCAAAACAATTATCGCAGCGGCATCCTCTGGAGCGAGGATGCTCTACGAATTTAATGGGCATAGAACGTGTAGAACTACATCTTTTAAGAAGTCGAGGACTGCCTTGGTGTTAAAAAGCGGTTCATGACCAAGAAACATAGCCGGGTGCAGAGGAATGTAATAACGGTATGCTAGCGGAAAATGTTTCTTTCTTTCAGGTTCAGCTTTCCGACACTCCAAGAGGACATGGAGGACGGTCAGCCTCTCACCGCATCTGCCACAGGTTGGAGGTTCACTTCCAGTAAGTAAAAAATGATGGGTACCAAATGTGTGTCCTATTCTGAGGCGACAGAATAGGACATCTGTTCGCCGAGATTTTGTTGGGGAGGGCCAAAAACCTAACTGTGGCTTAATAACGTGCAGTTTATTATTTATTTCTGCGTCCCACATGCGTTGCCAGTGGTTTCGCAGTTTCTTTCGTATGTAAGGTTTCAGATCTGTGAGAGGCACCAAAGCAGTATTATTAACAGCAGGGAGTGTAATTGACGTAGCCATCTGGTCTGCCAAAACGTTTCCTTCGATTCCCCTATGGCCGGGTACCCAGCATACGATGCTTTGCTGGTTAGATAGATAAGCTTTGCACAGGTCGGAATAGACCTCAGTAAGTACGGGATTTTTATGTTTGTAGGGTGACTTTTTTGAAGGCCGACGAATAAGCACTTATATTTTTAATTACATTACAGATTTAGCCACCTTTTCGAGGAGCGTGAACTTCTGCTGGCATCCCTTACAATTCTTGGCTTTAAGTCTGAAGGGATAAGGAATGAAGGGGGTCGGCAAGAGCTGCAGCGGGTGTTGGCTGACGAATTGAACTGACGGTGCTATTACACCACCACCGATGGCCACTTTAGGAGTTGTTGCCACCAATTCAACTACGGACGACTTTTTTTTTTTTACCTTTTGCCTACCAGGAGCGTCTTCTCCAAGCTCGAACAACAATGAAGCGCTACGATTCATAGAGGACCCACACGCGAGCATTGCGGCATTGTGCTACCGCCATGTCGTGCGTAAGGTGTTGATATGCTACATCACCGCCATTCCTTCCAACGCCCACATCGAGCGAATTTTCAGTGTAGCTGCTGATATGTCTTCAGATAAAGAGGGAATATGAGCGACGAAAATTTTGAGAAACAATTGTTTAAACAACGTGTGAACGAATGCAACGACGCACTGAAATAGACAAGCCAGCTCGTTTTGCATATTCACTGTATTCGTGCAACATTAATAAATGCTGGTAGGAAAGTAACTTGAAAGTAACCGATTACTTTTGAGTAGTTGCAGTTACTTTCGTGGGGCAGTAATTGATAACTGTAAGTAATTACATTTTTGATTGAAGTAACTATAACTGTAATCGGCTCCCTTTTTTTTCTGCAACGTGCACAAGTCTGATTTAAACAAATTATTTGGCAGTTCTCGCATGAAAAAATGTGAAATATAACAAAGCCAGTCTAGGAGGAGGACGACTTTTACTAGCTGCACATAGACTTAAACCTCTGTCATACGAGCACGCAAAAACATTCCTTCACAAGCAGTCTTTTACCAAGTTGAAAGACTTTATTGAAGAGGTGTTGCGCGGCAGACACACGGCACCGACGATCTTTTTTTGGTGTTTCCTTCTGGAGACGCTTTACGGAAAGCGTGTGGCGCTAGAGTTCGAAATAAAATCGGCCAAAATAAACTGATGCATCTAGAAATATAAAGTGAAACCTTTTTTTATTATTACACAGTTTTCAAATAAATTTACTAACACCAGATTAAGAGACGTTAATTTAAAGATCTATTGTAGTAGTTTAGAGAGCGTTCGACCTGCTTTCGAGGTCCGTTCGACCTGTTCACGAGGGCGCAGAAGAAAATGAGCATTACTGGATTTAGTATACCTCCTGCGAGACAAAATTATTTTTTGCGATGAGCCTAGGCGACAGAAAAATACGCATTAGCTTAGTTTCTTAATATATGATAATTACTGGCGCCCACTGGTTTCGAGGCTGCTCCTTTCCGGCCGTAAAGAGATCGACGAACTCCGCTTCCAGAAAATACCGTTTCTGAAAAAGATATCGCTCTCATTCGTGTGTCTGCGTCAATCTGACATTCAAACATTGCAGCTTCGGCGCAAGATTCAGAGATTGAAGTTTCCTTTTCAGCTGAAGCACGGGAAACTAGCTTTAAATCCAGATGATTATATATCGCCTCTCTTCATCAAAAAAACAAGGGATCGCCGTGCTGAGTCTTTTACCTCTTTCAGCGCCAGAACCAATGCGTTCAAATTTTCTTTTTTTCCATGCATGGTAAATGGCTGGAACGTTCTTCTATCGACATGGTTGCACAGCACTGAGATAATCGAGCAAAATGTTACATAGGACGTAGTGGTATCGTTTCTTTTTTCTTATCTGGTTTGTTAGTACCTTATGTTGAAACCTTTCTGTTTTGTTGGCACCTTGCTACCTTACGCATATGCGTCTCCATTTGCTTGACTGTCATTGGTAAGTCGTTGCTTTGCTTTTGTTGCAGTATTTTGTGCATTTCTTTACTAGTCTGATTGTATAGCCCAACCTAACTTTTGGGTGCTTGAATAGTTGGGGCGGTCTTCAGCGTTGGCATTTATTATAGAACTTGTAGGTATGTTAAAGCACCCTGTATTAATTTCTGTTTTTGTTTTCACACTTTCTGCCTTAGTTGTTGTTGCTGTGACAATACTTGGTGTTCTTGTATCGGTTCATCTGAATTACATGTATTTTTGTATTAGTTGAATGCAGTTATGCCCACTCCTGCTAGGGCCTCCTGATGTCCTGGAGTATTCTCTAAATAAATCAAAATAAAACCCTTTTTCGGGAGACGTCTTCTTGCTCAAAAGACTTTCGAGTGCGCGTGTGACATGGGTATTAGCCTCGTAAAAGCTGCCGGCGATTGCTCCGACCAGAGCCGCATATCAATTCAGGTGGCGCCAGAATACCGTCAAAGCATTTACGATTGTAAACTAACAGGAAAGACGGAGTTCAACCTGCGCGCAACAGGCTGCGCCTTCTGTCCCCCCGTTTCGCTACTCGACCGCTCGAAGCTGTGTACCGTAATCTAACACAACTCAACTCAATATTTGTGAAGAAACAAGCAACAAGAATAGTTGCCAGGGTTTTCAATCTCATCCAAAACGAATCAATCACGCCCAACCTGTCTTTCAATAGAGCCGCATCGCCTATCAGCGTCCCCATCCCTTTCCTGAAACATCTAGATCAGCTCGCCAAGGAGCTCTACAGCTTAGTAATACCAGTCGGAACTGTAAAACAGCAATACCTAGGATTTGAGCCCCAACTCGCGCGCAAGAAGCTTTAGTACCGCGGCATAAAACACTGACGCGATACGGGTCTCGAGGAAAACACCGCGGATTCACTTATCCCACGCGGTGCGCTAATGGAGCGTGCGTGTCTAATGGGCCGAAATTCCGGCATTCCTATTTTCGCGATGATTCCGGCCGCCTCACGGTCAAGTGTCATCAAGCATCCGAATGACTTTCGTCGCGTGCCCACGTGTACGGTATACGCACGGGCACAAAGACGGCGACCCTGAGCTTGCCAGGAAAGAAGCTCGCGACCCTCGGCATTGTTTACGGACGGAAAATATACCCGTTTCACCAAAACACTCCCCTCCACCCCCTCCCCACTTCCCATCTCGGCCCCCATTTCCATGCGCCTTGCGAGGGATGCGCAGTCACAAGCGCAAAATCATAGTTGTTTTCAGAGCGCACGAAGAATACAGGAAGGTGCCATTTTTTTCGACTGAGGGCCCTTCTTCGAGGAAGAAAACACGTCGTAGGAAGCGCGTGTTTCTTCGCTGACCACGTGACTACGTTTGCATACAAAAAGCAGCCGCGTTTTATGTATTTATGCATACGAACTTGCGTGGGTTATGCACAAGTATCTATAGCGGAACTTAAAATAAATTGCTCTGAAGTATTAGGTATACCACGAAGAGAGGAGACTGTTTATGATGCAGTGTGAACGGGAGCTTCACTGGTTAACGCCATAGCAAATGAGCTTTAAAAAAAGATGGAGTGCTCAATTAAAATTTAAAGAAAATGCAGGGTGATTAGAGAGTGCTTTAATCTCTTCAGAGTAGGCAATGAGAGTACATGTCATCTATGTAGCAGATATAAGTGCTCCAAGCATCACACTAGAATAAGCCCGCCTCCTGTCCCTGCTCAGTGGCACATTCTTTGCCGCTACTATATTAAGAAGTGGGCCACTGCTGGGCGCAAGTTTCCACACGGTTAGCGAAAGTGGTTTAGAAGTGAATACTCATGTCCGCACACGGGCACGTTTGGCCTGGCGCTAAGCAAGAACTTGTAATAGGTGGAGATGACTCCGGGAGATGGCGCTGGTTTCCTGGGCGAGAACTGCACTAGTGCAATTGAAACGAATGCGCCAAGGTTATGTATGTATGTATGTATGTATGTATGTATGTATGTATGTATGTATGTATGTATGTATGTATGTATGTATGTATGTATGTATGTATGTATGTATGTATGTATGTATGTATGTATGTATGTATTCATACATCATTTAACATACATCAAAATTATCCGCAGTCGTTCAACAGCAATACTACTACTACTACTACTACTACTAATAATAATAATAATAAGAAGAAGAAGAAGAAGAAGAAGAATTAAGCGTCACTGCACTTACGTTTTAACACGATATCATGCCAATCGCTTCCCCTACGGAAAGTTGATGCAAAATATATGCAAGGTGAACGTAAATTATTCACAAAATAACAATCGTCATTGCCAAAAAAAATTCATCTGAATTTGAGTTGAATTTGATAATGTCAACCCTGCATAAGACGTTTCGGCTCTCTTGTGTCATTCCGTATCAAGCCAAACGTGGCGCAAATTTCTATGCGTTATGTGCATTTGCGCATAATACACCGCCTTATCAGCCGTTATCCGAACTCGGTTAGCGGGACTTACTCCTAACCGTGTCTTTTCGAGAAGTTATTCTTTTGCAATTGTTTCGTGGTTTCCACGTTATTCTTTCGACGTTAGGAAGCAACTGAACCTCGCTTAGCGTTGCTTTTGGTAAACTATGCTAAACGTGATTATCGTTTTGTTTTTGTGTCTTTTGGTGCAGTTCACTTCTTTCGACCATGAAAAATGTCCAGCGCCTACAGCGTTTCTGAAATGTCTGCTGACAGCGGTGGGTCAAGTATATGCAGCTATTTATCGGTGCCGACATGTCAATTAAATATGGCATAAATATGCATGCACAACTATCAGCAATAATTTTAACTTGGTTACTATCAATTCTCACTGAGAGTTGATAGTAACTATACGAACTGTCTATCGACTACAAGGGCCCCAGTGAAGTGGACAAATGCCAACATTATACTAATCCACAAAATGGGAGACAAAGAACTGCAAAATTATAGGCCCATTAGCTTACTTCCAGTATTACATGAAATATTCGCCAAGATAATTTCCAATAGAATAAGGGCAACACTTCGCAGGCGCTAGTTGGAATCTGTTGTCGCAGGACATGAGGTAATTGGAGATCGGAGGGAGAGTCCTTCGTCCTGCAGTCTACATAATATAGGTTGATGACGATGGCTATCAACTATTTGTTGAAGTAAGTATGTTAAGGAGCTATTGCTTATAACGATATTTTACGATGCAGTGATAACCCTGTTGTAGCAAACGGTCATACATATAGCACCGGGTTTTTGATAATAGCCATTTTCAACGCATTAACTTGTATGCAAGATATGCAATCTAGAGTTCCAACCGCTTCATTGCGAGCACTGTTCTGAGACGGTCGAAACCAGTACTACAAATGTAGTCAGTGCAGAATGATCTTATCCACTTACTGCGTAAAAACGTGTCTTTCAAAACTCTTTAGAACGCATACCGTACATAAATACAGAGCCAGAGCTCATCACCAGGCACTGTATACACATGGTCTCAATGCTGCAGAAATGTTCATTTACCCCATTTCATGACGGTATATGCAGGTAGCGTTAAATATTGTTTAACTGGAGAGGTTGGAAACCTTACACTTGGGGCTACTTCTCTTCTGTGCGAAATATAGCAAATAAATAAATATGATAATAAAAACAACACTTTAGCATACGCAAACACACACGCAAGAGCGAAAGAAAAAAACAGACGAAACATAACGACGAAGGCGAGCCATTGCACAAGATCGTCCCTAGTAATTCAATTACACGTCTGCATTTATAAAAAATATTAGACAGAACCCATCTCCCAATGCATGCCCAATTTAATGCGATTAGCGTTGAAGCAATGCAGCGACACACCGTATTGCCATTACCAAAAGGCGTCATGTATGAGGCGTGTAATCAGCCGGGTTCCTTTCTTGCCCTTCCCACTAAACACGCCGCACCATCTAGCGGCAGCGCCATGAAGTCCGAGCATGGCACCTGTGTGAATATATATTAGGACAAGAAATTGTTTTTATTTATCCGGTGTTGTGCAGAATCTGAACATATATGTCACGGGTTCCATTCCACCCAGCACTGGAAAGATATTAAAACATTCTTTTGTCACTAAAGAGGCCACGCATACGCAGTAATCCAAGTTGACGTGAAAAGTGTCCATTGATGAGCCATTGAAGGCTCATTGAACCTGTCAGAGGTACAATCATTACTTTGGTACTTCCACTGGTATACTTCCGCAACCAGCATCAGCTTTGACGGCCCGCGCTTATTATGAGTAATCGTTACCACAATGTTGCCGTACCACAATGGAATGTTAATAGACTCCGAAATAAATTCAGCTAAGTTTCGCAAACTACTTGCTCAACTTTCCTGATTTATGTATACAGGAGGCAGGCACGCAAGAAAGCTTTCAGCTTCAGTTCACTGTCAGTTCCGTAAGCAACGATTAGGTCTGTACAGGAAGTATGCAGACAAGGGTGCGAAAGTCAAGGACTGGAACGAGACCCTCGGTTAAAAAATATTGGTGTACAAAACGTGGGTTTAACCGAGCAAAATTAAAAAGTACAAGGTAAAGAAATTAACGCACAAAATGCATTACATTGGTAAAAAAATATGAGCAAATAAGTACGTATATTAAAAAGCATAACTATACAGCAGAACACATTATCGAGCATGAAACTACTTATACAAAATGAAACATTTCAATTCTTGTTTGAATGCAATCAAAGATGGTTGAGGTTTAAGTGAATGTGGTAGTCATTCCATATTTTTAACGCTGAAAACGAGGATGTCATTTTTCCATAGTTCGTGTTACATTTAGGTAGTAAAAATTTTAAATAATGTGCAAACCTAGTGCAGTTGGCATTATTGAGTAATATGCAGTCTATAGATTTAGCAGCAAGCTGTTTGTTAGGCAATTTAAAAAAGAGGATACTAATGTACTTTAAATGTTCACCTCTTTGAATACGTGATATATAAATTATCGCATCCAGTTATCAACAACACAGCGATGTTATGCGCGAGAAAAGACGTACCATACCATATATGACACACTCGAGCGACTCAGATACCGGAGTTAGTCGCCTGGAAAATCTCATCTGAAAATACATCTCTGACGGTGAGCAGCCGTTATCTGCAAGCTTCTAGTACAATTTCTGTAGACAGTTTGCTCAATGTGTTTAGCATCTTGAACTCACTTGTACTGGCCAGCGGGGACTTCGATGCATATAACGTTACCTAGGGTAGCGAACATAGTAATGCTTTCGGACACTTTTGTCCAGTGCACGCAGCCGGGAAGTGTAATTAAAAAGTGTTAAATGACAGCTCTCCGACATTTCTGTGTGGGTATCGCTATTTTAGATGTACAGTCGTTACGCTCTGCTCACAAGACCTCCTTGGTGGCGCTGAATGAGCAACGAATGTAGAAGCGCATGGCAGCGAAGATTTCTCAGTTTTGGTTAAACATTCGCTGCCGCGTCGTGCAGAGACGCGGTGTGGCTGTAGCAATTAAATCAAACGTAAAATTCGCCATTTTAGACAGCAATGCGTATGGCGTAAACTTACATTTTATGAAAGAAGCATACTTTTGGGTGGTGTGTGCCGACCACCGAATCCGCCCCCCCCCCCTCCAATACCTCCAAGTTATGCACGATTACATTTCACAGCGCACTAACTCACGTTTCAATTTAATAATACCAGGTGATTTCAATTTACCAGGAATCAATTGTACTAATCTTTCGCACAACAGCACTGACGCGAAAAGTGCTGAGTCACTGTTATTTATGTCATTTACTTTCTCTTTAGACCAGATAGTCTCCGAACCGACTACAATAGCTGGTTCGTCATGTACATGTACTTGATCTGATGTTCGTAAGTAGTTTATCTCAAAATAACACATTACACACTGAAAATGGCATTTCGGACAATAAAATCATTGTATTCTCCTGCCCAATTTTACGAAACCGTCAACACGATAAGCCATCGGTTGCTGTTATCACGGATTACTCAAGAGCAGACGACAATGCTATTTCTCAATATTTGAACGCCTGCTTTCTACAATTTTCGTTACTTGAAGCAGCAGAAGCTTGATGTGGGCGAGTTGGTTTTTGCATACTTGAAGAGCGCTACGAAGACGCGGACTAAAAGAGGAACATGTACGACGGACAAGGCGCTTTGACGACACGTTCAACAAGCGCCTTGTCCGTCGTACATGTTCCTCTTTTAGCCCGCGTCTTCGTAGCGCTCTTTAAGTTTCATTACTTCATGACGTAAATGAGTTATGGTTACGTCTTAAGTAAACTGTATATTTTTGTGAAGAAAACTACATTCTCTCCAGGAAGAAACGGATTAGCAGAGAACATCCTCGGGTATCGCGCGAAATAATACACTTAAAACGGAAAATTAAAAGGAAGCGCAAAAAGAAAATCGCATGTGACCTACAAAATCTAGTAGGTACGCAACAAGAGCCAAACATCCAAGGAACGTTTTT
This sequence comes from Dermacentor andersoni, assembly GCF_023375885.2. NCBI lineage: Eukaryota > Metazoa > Arthropoda > Arachnida > Ixodida > Ixodidae > Dermacentor > Dermacentor andersoni. The sequence continues at coordinate 77,150,563 of NC_092818.1, forward strand.
TCGCTGTTGCTCTACCTTCTTACATGAAGATTTAACACAAAAATTCTGGCGCTATACCTACCGAGGGAACGGCACACCGCATCGCAGATTACTGTTTCGAACGAAGCTGTTGTTCAGCTTGACGTCATAGCAAGCAAATGCATTTGCTTTTTCAATCTGTATTTACCATAACTGCTTTTAACGGCGGCCCTTCTCCACGTTATCCGTTCGGCAATCTCCAATGCCTGAAATAGATATCGACCAAGAAGGAATTTTTCGACTCTTGCAGAAGCTGTGTGTAAAAAAAACCTGTGGTCCCAACCTCATAACAAACGCATTTTTGCAAAAAGACACAGTTTGGATGTCAAAGTACTTGCACGTAATTTGCAGGCAATCTTTGGAAACTTCAGTATTACCTGACGACTGGTGAATGGCCAAGGTAATACATGTGCACAAATCTGGCTCTAAACTCGACGTAAATAACCATAGAGCTGTTTCATTGACATGCGGGTGCATTAAATTGTTTGAACATGTCATGTATAAGGCCATAATATTGCATTTAGAGAATAATAACCTACTACACAGCCGACGGCATGGTTTCTGCTCAGGTTTATCTACTGTTACTCAGTTAGCTGAGATAACCCATGATATAGCTGCCGCAATAAATAACAGAAGCCAAATGGACGCCATTTTCTTTGATTTTTCAAAAGCCTTTGATGTAGTTCCCCATCCAGACCTCTTGCCATTGTATTAGACGAGAAAACAGTTTCATGGATAAAAAAAACTATCTCGAAAATAGAAGGAAATGCGTAGCTTTGAACGATAGTATGTCTGATTGCCTTAACTATTTTGTCTGGTGTGCCACAAAGTTCAGTTTTTACGCCCCCTCCTATTCCCGATCTACATCAATAATACTTAGTCATGCGTTCAGCCGCTTATTCAAATGCGCTTATTTGCCGATGATTGCGTAGTGTATACACAATAATATATAGTAGAGAGGATCAAGTAAAACTAAACGATTCGTTAGCTTCAATACAAAATTGGCGCAACAAATGGGGGATGAAATTAAATCTCAGGAAACGTTCAATTCCCTAGCAGCCCGTAACAGTAGTCAGTAAAACCGAACATCACAATGTTGTTCACATGTACTGGTAGAGGCTGTAAATGCGAACACTAGGCTGCGCAGATATTTAGCTTTTTCCCAGAGTTCGTGTTCCGTAGAATCTTGTGGCCGAGTGTACCACACTATTCACGTCCGATACACTAGTGCGTCTTGCACCAAAACGACGTGACCAATGTGGCCGTCACTAACTTTAAAAGAATGTGCGCTTGACGATATGTAAATAATAATGTAAAAGTCGCAAAATAAAGGGAAGAAAGGTCAAGCTCCCGCTGTGTACTTACATAAAGCTGCCGCAGAAAGAATCATTAGTTTGTTAACAACAACGTTCCTATATTTTTAAGTCGATTCAATGTCCGAAAGCTTTTTATCACGAGAAGTATAATGTGTTCCAAAGTCACTTCAAATTGAACTGGCCATTCTTTCGTTTATTTTTTTCCAGCTCGCACTGACTTTCGGCAATATGAACATTTTATTCAACGCGAAAGTGATCGGTGCTAAAACTACGAAGGCAAGAGGACGAGAATATGACCGCTGGTGATTCATTATTGGCAACTGTTTTAATACAAACGCACACATTGTATTTAATGAAACATGTCATCCTCAAGGTTCCCCGTGTACCTGCTCGGGACTCAGCTTAATGTGTACCGCAACTTGTGCTCGCCTTGCCTCTGTACCCTCGGTAAACCCCGGAGCATAAGGGGACCTCGTTTACTCTCGTTAGATCCCCTCGCCCTTCATTTTCCCAACTTGTAACGTTTTTTATAATACTTTTTTATTACTATACTCTGGGTAAACAAGTCGTCTTCACCATTATAAGGTGACTAAACCTTTCTTTTATTTTCATTTCGTTATAAGAAGGACGTCTTGCGTGTGAACTTTCCGAACAACTCTCCTTTCCACTTTACTTAGCGAGACACGCGTATGTCCGGCTAGACAGAGGGGAAATGGGACTTGTGCAGAAAACAACGGGGGACAGGGGAACGCCGAAAAACATTTGAGGCGGTTATAGGCAAAACTTTGACAATGAAATTTTCCCAGGCGAAAACCCTTCATCCCAGACGACGCGAGGATTTTTCGTGTTCATGTATGTACCTTCAAGGCTCACTTTGCACAAGCACACGGCCCCTATACAGGCTCTTCGCTGGTTCCACTTCTGGCGGCCACGTCGACGTAATATTACAACTGCTCAAAGCCGCCCGAGTCTTCCGAACAATGAACGTGACGAAAGCTTGAACCGAGAGAAAAAAAGAAAACGGGGGATGGAAGAGGAGAGAGTGGGGTGTATGGGGGAGAGCTGGCGGTGAAGAGCTGGTTCCCTCTGAAAAGGAATCAGGAACAGAGTCCGTTCACAAAGCATGTTGTATGCGGTCATCCGAAATCTGTATGTGGTGAAAATGTCGAGTTGGAATAAAGGGCTTTTTCACCTGGCTTGCTACATACCCACACGCATAAGCCAGACGTTACGCAGCTACACTTTTGCCCCTGTGTAAGGTGAAAACGACGGCCGAGTGGCGCTTTTTACTGCCTTTCCAGTGTTGATACATGTTGAATAGACTCCATTATGAAGTCCCGAACAATGCCGGCTTCCTGCGCAAGAAAGTGAGGAAGGACTTGCGTTCACCCAGGTACATAAATCCCCATTTGCATGAGTGCAGCAGCCAGGTTGAGCGCGTTATGCACACGCCAGAACAATTAACGCTTGCAAAGACGCTGTAAGCGGCTTATACCGGTATCGTATTTCTGGTGCACCATGTCATCGCAATCAAAAAGAAAAACTTCATTATTAAAAAAATGAGAAGCTGCTTTTCACTTGCATATCGTGCTTCGGAAAGTTCGAGTACTGTTGTCCTTCAGGTTTCAATTTTCACAGGTAACTCAGAAAGATACGGTCAGTTGTCACCTTATTTTACAAACCATGCAGTTTTTCATCCAAACTGGGCACGTCGAATCTCTGTCACTTGATTTTGATTTCCTTGAGAGTGCGAAATATGCTTTGTGTTGTAACCAAACCTTTGCAGATGCCGATGAAAACGCCACATCGCAGTTTGGTGTAGATGCTTGAACGTCAGAAAATTTTTCTTTTACTGGGTAACAGGAATTAGGCTGCATGAGCAACTGAACCCCATTGTTTTTATATATTTTTACATTATACGGACTCTATGGTTCTATTGGACATATTATTATGTGCGGCCGGATTTTGTTCCATCAAAGTTTCATTTGATATAACCTTGTCACCGTAGTATGAAGCAAGCACTACACAAGGGTTAAGAGATTCGTTTATCATATTCAAAGCCAGGACTCCACAGATGCAATATATTGTATCTGTGAAGACGTGGCTTTGAATCATATGAGACTTGAACTGCCATGAAGACGATCATACTGTAGTGATCGTGGTATATAGTTCGACGCATGGTGCTCCCGCAACCCAACGGAGCACTAAACAATATTAGACCGCTGCCCGCAAGCTCGTGTCGCCCTGGCTGAAGAACCCGAAAATCCGGCTCTCCAAGTTCAGGATAAGAATCAATTAGTATTTCTCGGTATATACTGTGACGCGATATGTCATGAGACATGCCCGTCCAACCAGCAACGCTATACTGATGTCGCGGACGTCCGTCTCCACAATCTCATAGGAGGCTTCATCACGGCGCTCCTGGTCACCTTCAAGTGGACCTGGCCTGGCAGCTCCTCAGAAACATCATTGACAATATCCTTCGCTCTTGCACGACACTCAAGCTGAGTGCAGCCTGAAGGAAGGAAGGAAATCAACTTTACTCAAGCTCCTGCAGGCCACGATAGCTTTGGGCTCTCATGGAGTGGGCGTCTCCCACGACGGAACCGGGAGGTTGAGTTTCCTGGCGGTGTCGTGGACCTGCTGGACGGCCCAGAGTTGGGGAGCGAGTTCTTCGCTCCGGATTGCTTCTTCAAACTTGCACTTGTCCGGTTCGGAGTTTATGTGAGCTTGCAAGCACGGCCAGAGTAAATGATAGACGTTAAGGGATGTATTGCAAATGGTGCAATAAGACTTGTCGTAGAGCTCAGGCATGTAATGATGTAGTCTGTTTTGCGTGGGGTATGTGTCTGTTTGTAGCATTCCGAGTGTAACCGCTTGAGCTCGAGTGAGCGTGCGGTGTGGCGTGCTATACCCTCTACGTTGTAGGTAGTAGTGTTTATTGATTTCATTCTATGTAGTGGGGGCGTCTTTGTTCTCCTAGTGGTCGGGTGAAGCCGCGCGGTCTGCAAGCGCGCGCCTGAAAATCCCAGACTAATGACCTCACAGAACAACTAAAACATACGCTCAGGCGTTCGTGTGATCGGTCCGTCATATTGCCTAATCTGTTGCACATACCAAGGAATTTAGGACATTGCCCCTTCGACAATATACCAAGGAATTTAGGACATTGCCCCTTCGACAATCTCTTAAACTTCGCCGCAACCCATCAGAGTACCTCAAAGATCAACATAGTTTCAACAAGTTTTGGTTAGTGCCGTGTTAAGGGCAATTTCTTTGAATAACACTCATTTAGGACAATTAGTCGGCACTTGCCGTATAGCAGCGTTTTCGTCAGGATCCAACCACTGCAGCAGTGAAGTTCGGTTAAGTGCCGTAAAGGCGAAGTTATTAGAAGAAAGTACCTTCTCAACGCTGTTATTTGGAACTTTTTGAAACCATATATACTTTTTTTAAATGTTGACCTCTGAGCTATGCTGATGTACTACGGTGACGTTCAACAGATTTCCCAAGGGGCAATGTATGAAATTCCTGCAAATGGTTGCGTTATTGCGAAAAGCTTGTGTAAATACAATTTTACCATGCGCATTTTGCATTACAGTATAAACGAACGTATAACGTACACAGATACTGCATTGTGGTCTTCCGTACAAAGCGATTGCCCGAGTCAATGAATAAGATTAGCGTAATCATAAGGCAGGAAACCGGACACGAACATACTATAGACAGAACTTGCGGACCGCACGTGATTATAAAAGCAATAATAACAGCAGCTATACATGTAACTTATAACAAAGCAGCCATAACGAGAGTCTCCTAAAAACACTATATTAAACCTGACCTTCATAGAGAAATAAAACAAGAAAGTAACACAAAACACGTTTCCCTCAGAAACAAACTGCTATATAATACAGGCTAAAGTTACCTGGTATAGAGACCACGTCTTCGTTATATTCACGTAAATGTTGCGGGGTGAATGATATAAATTAAGTTAGAGGTTAGCTTACAATATAATTTGTTAGGACCTTTGGCAAATAAAATTGACACTTACTGCGAATCAGACCTCACTGGCGTCACTAAGAATAGAAGTTGTGAACGTGTCAGGTGGCGCTATTCACAAGTTTGAAAAAGAAGATGACCGCATGACTGAAATGTTCTCTAATCTCCCGCTTCGTTCGTAACGTCACCTATATATATGCTATTTTATGTAGCGTTTGATGACCTCCGAAAACAAATTGAGAAATTAAGTTCAGTACCTACAAAGCTTCAGCATTTTATGAATATCTTGCAACGTTTGAACATATTCCAGCATCAAGGCACCTTTGAAATGTAACCTTGACGTTGAAGCTACAGAAAACAGAGACCTGAATGTGCCACGTATTGCGATTTCTGTGCTGCACATTTACATGGTTTTCCTATTGTTGAATGCGTTGCGAATTCTCGACATATACTCAGAGATCGTATTAAAAGGAAACTGTGTTAAATAACTTAATAAGTTGCTGCTCGTTTACATGCATGCACCTTGCGGGGGGAATTTAACAGTGCCACATATACATGCTCATAACTATAATAACATGGTTTTCAGACCTATAAGTGTCCGTTTTTCAACCAAAATATATCACCGTGTGTCTACTTTACAGACTGACGTTGATGCCAGGGAAGTGACTATTCAGCAATGAACGTACTTAAGCGACGCACATACAAAGAACAGCAGCTGAATTCCCACACCTTTTTCGTAAGGGCTGTTGGCCAATGCAAGGCTACCTTCAGAGTAGTGGCTAGCTTGTTGGCACGAACACATACTTAAGCAAACAGCGCAAATAACGGGACACATAAAAGGGGCATACGGCACATGCGCTGACTTCCAACAAGTATGTTTATCGCGCGAGCGAGGAATATATAGGCAGACAAGCAAGAGTGAAAATAGCGTGAAAAACATGAAAACAATTGCTTGAGATTGCTGGTAGGCGGGGATGGGTTAAATTTGCAGCTACGCGATTTCCTTGCGTAATAAGTGGATCGATGGTGAACTGATGCATGAAGGGATACGTTGAATGATGGCAAATGCCTCGATAATTTCACGCGTTTGCTGGTCAGCGTGCTTTTAGAAAAATCAGCATGCTATTTCAGAAAGCTCACTGTGATCTAAAAGCACGCTGACCAGCGCACGCGTGGAATTATCGAGGCAAGTGCCCTCATACAACGTGGTCCTTCATACATCAGTTCACCATCGATCCAGTTATTAGACAAGGAAATAGCGTATCTACAAATTTAACACATCTCTGCCCGCCTGCAAGGCTGCCTTCGCTAACCGTATTCTGAGACATCACTATTGGTTGACATCTGTCCTTAAGAACAGTTCTAGCGTAAGCACATTTCGTGAATACGGGCCCTAACAGCACGACGCCCATATGCATACAGTTGTGAAGTCATTCCAACAAGCCGATTCGATCTGGAAATATTGTATATGCACTTGCACAGTGCGTGTACAGCAAGACCACAACTAAATTCTTGGGTTTTACGTGCCAAAACCACGATCATCAGTGATTATGAGGCAGGCCGTAATGGGTGACTCCAGATTAATTTCGACTATTCGGGGTTCTTTAACGTATGTCACCCCAATTTACGGAACACGGACGTTCTTGCATTTCGCCCCCATTGAAATGCGGCCGCCGCGGCAGGGATTCTATCTTGCGACCTCACTCTTAGCAGCGCAACACCACAACCGCTAAACCACTACGGCAGGTAAGCACAGCGAGAAGCGAAATACATTCAAACGAATTAAGAAGCACTCTTATTGGTTCATCTCGCGTTGAGATGACCGCGTGCGTGACAAGCCCATCTTAGGAAACTATTTGGTAGATCAGTACAACCTAAACCAAGCGTTAACTTATTTGTGTTGCCTTCAACTTCAAACTTTTCTGGAATCTGTGTTTGATATGTCAAACAGTAGCGTCCCTGACCAGCATGAAGGGATGATGGATTTATCCCATGCAAGTAATTGAAGCTAACGGTGAACAAACTACACAAGTCCGTCCTACTTGAATCCTCGATGCAGTCGAGGAGATATCATTCGCACCTTACCGGTTGCATCTCGTGTTTGTCGAGGTAAACCTCTTAGGACTTTATCATAAGTGCGTGATGACTTTGCGATAACGTACTAACCACCGTGACACCATTGCACGTGTATAAGGCCATTTAGGTGGTTAATCTCGGTGATGACATTACCATACATTGCCCTCGGCTCCGCATTATTTCGGGCGAATCAAGAGCAAAGCACTTCAGTCAATGTGAAATGAACTAAGGAAATATTGCTCATGCGCCTTCAGTCGGGTTGGTTAATATTCTTTCTATTACTCACGCTACAGGAGCGCGCAAAGCGCGAGAATTCCAGTGCTTACGAACTGCTAGTCTAGAATATAAAGTATACCTGAATTATGTCGCAAGTCACCGCACACACAGCACGTACACAAATCACCTTGGTAGGTACCGCATGACCTTGAATGAAGTACTGCAGCGGCTATGGCAGTATAGTGCTCAAATGACGGACCCAAGGTTTGGTCGCAGCGTAGAAGGGAGTCAAATCACGCATCGCTAGCAGCTTGCACCTGGACGAATCTTCCTCGGCAAGGCGAGGCGTATACGTGAAAGATAAGAGCACACCCACCTGGACACGGTAAAGTATTCGAGCCGCGCCGTTGTCACGTTCGCAGTCACGGCTGAACCCCAGGGAGCCAGCTCGTGGGTGTGAACTGCGGGGGGAGTTGGCGATTGCCGCCCGTGGCCAAGACGCTCTGCCAACTCAGCAGTGCCGCGAAGCGCTGCTGTGGCCCACGTCAGTAGCCAAGGCCGCAGATGAAGACAGCAGGGATCTCCCGGAGCAGCCGGGTGGCAGCGCCGACCGGACCGATAAGGCAGAACGCATCGCGTTCGTCACGCGTTGCACGCCGCGTTCTTTCTGGGGTCCGCCCTGCGCCTTCCGGTAGAGCACCGCAGCCGGAACCCGGAACACCCCGACAGGCTCCCGCAGATGTCAGGCCTGTTCGCGTAGGCGGTCGCGGGTCGCAGGCGAAACGCCCGCTCACCCCTTTTTCCTGTTCTTGCGCTTTCCTTGGTTCCAGAGCAGAGAGCCCCGCAAAAGCGCAAACACGCTGCCCTTTCGTGCTGTCAAGCGGTGCCTTCTCACCCGAAACGATGACCCGTATGGTCCGCGGAAACCGGCTCACTTTCCTTCTGCTTGGTTCAGTTTCGACAATTTTTTTCTTCTTCTTATTTCGGCGGTATCTCCGAAGAATAGGCGGTTTTTGACGAAACGCCCTCACCACACGCTTGTGCGTCAGCTCCCTGCATGTCCCATACGTGCTCCTTCCGCGGTATACACATATATATACATATGCATATATGTAAGGCATGCGGACGACTCGGGAAGCTGGGCGATGAGATATGGCGCGTCTGTAATGTGCTGCGGATTGTGAGACGGCTCTTTTCTTGCGGACGTAGGGGGGTGGACTCGATTGTGAGCAGAAACTGGCGCATTTTTCACTCTTTCGCTCCCCCGCAAGACGGCACGCATGCGCCTTCTGCTGCTGCTGCCGTGCGTTGAAGAGTTCGGCGGAGGCATTTATCATTTGCGGCCCAGGTGGAATGTGACAATAGCCACCGAAGGGAGGAAACCGCACCCGTTTTGCACGAAGGTGTCTTTGACCTTGCATGGAACATTTATCGTTGCGGCTTCAGGCGCCCATATGCAATATGTTAGTCTGCATGAGCCGATGTCTGCATGAGCAAACAAAACGCACGCTTAGTGCTTCAGAAGAACAAGCTGTTAAATGTTGGAAAGCAAGGAATCCTTGAACACTGCCCTTGCCTATACTCACATCTTTCTGAATGAGCTTGTGTGATACGTGCTTATCTTGCCTGCGTCACAAAGTGCACAACTGCACTCGAAGTGAGATAAAGTGAACGCTTAAAAGTCCCGCCGCCGAAACAGGTACGGAGAAACGATAATTGGAAGCCATCTTTCGCTGATTATAGAGTACTTCAAGAGTTGAAACAACGCATTATGCCAGAAATACACGTTGAATCGCACGTCAGAAACAACATAAAGAAACAGTGCCTTCATCCCTGAAATCTGGTGACACAGAAGTGTGTGCTAGAAATTCGAGAACACCTGAGCAATTATTATGAGTTGTGAATGAGACAGTACTGTCCAATATAACGCCGTTGAGCGGTCCTTCGAGTTAGGAACACCTCATGGGCAAGCGAGCGCATTAAGACACTTGACCAACGCCTAGATAGCACAAGGCCGGTGCACTTCGATCCATGACGTCATGCTACCTTCCCCGACTGCCATAAAATCTAATACAATGCTACCAGGTAAATTCGCGGTGATTTTGACGTGACCGCTTTCGTCACGCCGGGCTTCTCAATGGAAATTTCGGTCCAAAGAGCATAATGTCAAAGCAGAATGCACAGGCCTGCTATTTAGAAGAAGCTGGTTTAGTCCAGTGGGAAAGATACCGGCTTCTGAGCGTGGTATCGTAGGGTTCGAAATTAACTACCAACACCGTTTTTTCTTTTGGTATATTGTATTTCTTAATACATAAATCCCGTTATAGCGATTACCGAGGTGAAGTTAGAGCGCAGGGGAGAGCTTGCGCGGCTAACACAGGCTTCCGAGAGCGAGGGTGACGTGATCTCGCGTTGATGCTCTCTCCCCTCACACGACACCTGGCGCGCCTGCAGCGTGGCAGTAGGTTTTCTCTTTCGCCCACTCTGCTCCGTCGAGGCGTGCGCGTGACGTTGCGTTGCAGCCAATGGGAATTTAGGTGCAGTTTCGCTGGTACAGACGCCGGCTTTTCGCTCAACGGTTCATTTGATGCTTTCGCATTAAAAATACGACCATACATACAAAGCAATATAACCAATGCAAGCTGCTTCCCGACCTTCCACCTGTTCAAGGTGTTTGCTATATAAAATTGCATACCAACCCTTCCTGTCATAACCAGTTACGTACTCGTCTATGAACATGTTTGATTATTTAGAGCCCATGTACCGCGCTGCATAACGCAGTTTCTCGTCGTTCGGAAGCCGCAAAGCGCGTTAATCTTCGTTTAGCACCGCTTACACCCATGATTACAAGGGGTCATAAGCAGGCGACTATCGCCTCACGGCCCATCTGCGTGGACCGCGATAGGGAGGAGGAGCCCCTCATACTTCAATGGGCCCCTGCCGCTGCCAGCAGGGCGCCACCGGCCACGCGCGTCACCCATGACTCGCCACGCAGCGCAAACACCAAACGAAGCAGATCGATGCTACGTGTTTGCCTGTTTACCAATCACAACGCCCTCAGGAGTTGCGCCTCCAGTCGAGCGGATGCAGAAGACGCGTGCGTCCAGCAGCAGACGCTCATTTCCTGGCTGGTGTTGCTCCCCTCCACCTCGCGGGTGCCCCGCACAAAGCTACTGGCCGGGCTATCCCTTGCAGTGGATAGCAGTGGCAACCCGGGAATCTAGCATTCAACTACACCCCCACCCCCCCGTCTACAACCCCCTTCCCACAACCTCAGGCGACTCGATCACAAAGGTACAATTTATTGCCCCCAGGAAACAAACAACGGATCGCGATTTGGACAGCAACCTAAAGGCAGGGATGCAGGCACAGGGGGTAATGCTGTAGACCCCGGATGAAGGGGGCAGGAGGTCGCAATGAGCCGAGCGAAGCAAGGAGCCACAGCGCGCGCCGCGCAGGCGGCAGAGGCTGCGGCGGGTAGCGGACAAAGACGCCTCGGCCGGCGACTGGTCAGTCGGCAGCGCCGGGGCCTTTATCATGCGAGCGCGCGCGCGCGCTCTGATGCGAGGCGCTACCAGCGAAATCCCTCTGGTCAGGCGCGAGCGAGGTGACTCAGCGAGGCGGCCCATTAATCACCAGCCGCGGCTCCAAGAGGGCCGCGAGCCGAAACAAGGCGGCGTCGGCGGGGGGGTTCGGCCTTAAACACAAATAAACGTCCCGGGGACGCGTCGATGAGGGACGTCTAGCTCGACGACCTCCCTCCTGCTCCCGTCACTCGGCACGTGCTGCCCGGACTTCTCTGTGGCGGGCCACTTGATGACTATCCGCTGGGTGACCAGCAAGGGTGGCCAAGCTCAGCGCTGCCCCCGCTGCAATGCTACCCTGCCTCGTGGAAACTGACGGCACTGAAGTCCGCGTTTACAATATTTCTCATGCGCCACTTGTACACGCATACATGTTGGAGAACAAGTTTGGTGTCTACATACTCAAGACGAAAATGGGCGTGGGAGCGATAGTCGAGTAGTATTCATCCATCCATTTGTTCATTCATAACAGAAATAGGCAAAAAGAAACACCTTCAAATTCCTGCAAGGCGAGGAGGAGGAATGAACGTTTATTGTGAGAAATAGCGAGAAAGTGTTCATTCTTCGCCCTAGGTTGGCGGCTCTCTTAGTCCAGAAAGCCGTTGGCTAATGCCGCAGCACGGGCCCTGTCCACCAGACTTCGCTGATCTTCCAGGCTATGTGCCTTTAACATTGTCTCTCAAGTTTCTTCGATGGCTTGTAGCGGTTCTGAGGCACCATCTTGACTATTTTTCTCGCGGTGAGAGCACACCAACACCATGTGATGGAGGGTGTCTGATACATAACAATACCGGCATAGATATGAGAATTTGGTGGGGCGCATCCACTGCATAATAATTCCATGTACATACGTATTGGTTTGTAGTCTGCGGAGGGCGGTGGCTTCTTCCTTGCTTAATTTTGGATGGGCTCTAAGAGGATATTGTCTTCTTTCCAGTCGGTGATATTGCAATATTACGGCGTAGTTGATGGGAATGTCCTCCACCCTAGTCGCTTTGCGGAGACCACGCGGCAGGAAATCCCGGCTGGTATGCTCTCGGGCGACAGCATGTGCTGCTTCGTTTCCTGCCAGGTGTTCGTGGCCTGGGGTCCATGCGACGTAGGTTTCGGGTAGTTCTTGGCGTCTTGTTATCTCATTTAGAATCTTCACTGCTGCGGCAGGAATTCGGCCTTTTTGTAGGTTTCTACATGCCGTATGCGAGTCGCTCAAGATGATTGCTCTGTCTTTGCATGTGGCGATGCCGAGGACGATGGCCACTTCCTCCGCCGTTTCTGGATTTCGTTTCTGGATGGTGGCAGCGACTAGCTCATTCCCTTGGTTGTTTGTCACAGTAATTGCGTATGCTCCTTTACTTAGGTATTTTGCCGCATCTGTATATATCGTGTTGGGGTTCTTTGAGTATTCCTTGCTGAGTGCTCTAACTCTAGCTTGTCTTCTGTCTTTACGGTGTGTTCCGTGCATGTTGCGAGGTAATGGAGCGACTGAGATAGTGTCACGAAGAAGCGGCGACAATCGGCCTTTCGCGTCTGAGTCTGCTATGAAATTTTCGTTGTATGCCAATTTGCGAAGTACTGCTCTGCCTGTTTGAGACAGGTTAAAGCGTTCCGGCTGGCTGGCTCTGTGCGCTTCGCTCATTTCTTTCCAGGTGTTACGGAGGCCAAGGTTCAGCAGCGTCGTGGTTGAAGTCGTACTGGGAAGTCCTAGTGCGCTCTTGATTGCTTTTCTGATGACGATGCTAAGTTTTGTAATTTCAGCTTTCGTGAGGAGTAGATACGGGGTGCCATTTGTGATCCGGCTTATGAGGAGTGCTTGGATTATTCGGACGATTTATTGCTCTTTAAGTCCTCTTCTTTGGGTGGTTATGCGCTGAATGAGATGAGTTACTTGTGTTACGGTTTTCTGAAACTTCGGAAGCGTAGCTGTGCCAGAACCGTCTTTATGTATTTCGAGGTTAAGGACGCGGAGGGAGCCAACTTGAGGTACATCGATTCCATTGAGTCTGACGTTGGGATCTGGGGCGACGTAGGCTGGTGGTCTTCCCCGAGTCCTTGCCTTGCGTATAAGTAGCTCTGATTTTTCGGAGGCGCACTGGAGACCGCATCTTGAGAGGTACTGTTCAATTGCCTCTTGGAGGGTAGTGTGCTATTGGCCGGTTGTGGACGCTTTTGTCCATAACGTTATATCGTCGGCGTATATTGCATGGCTTAAACCTTCGATGCCATCGAGTTGTTGCGGGAGCTTATTAATGGCGAGATTGAACAGTAAAGGTGAAATGACTGACCCTTGTGTAGTTCCTTTGTTGGGCATTTCGAATTTGTCGCTTCAAATGTTGCCGATACCAACCGTAGCCGTGCGATCTTCGAGAAAGTCGTGTACGTATTGGTAGGTCCGGATTCCGCATTTTGTGTATTGGAGATACTGGAGGACTGCTTCAGGCTTCACATTATAGAAGGCTCCTTCTACATCTGTTGCTAAAATAGAGAACGTTTTGTGGCGTTCTAGATAGCCCAAGAGGTTTTCCTTGATCTGTAGGAGTATATCTTGTGCTGAGAGGAACTCTCGGAAGCCAAACATTGTGTCAGGCATGAGTCCTGAGTCTTCGAGGTATGTGGTAAGGCGATCGTGAACCATGTGTTCGAGAAGCTTTCCAGCGCAGGAAGTAAGGGAAATGGGCCGTAGGTTGCTGATTTGCAGTGGCTTGTTGGGTTTTGGGACCATAATGACTTCTGCGTGCTTCCATTCTGCCGGGAGCGCGCCTTTTCCCCAGCAGTTGTCCATGTAGTCGAGGAGTCCATTTAGGACCTTGTCTGGGAGGTTTCGTAGGATCATGTTGGTCACCTTGTCATTTCCTGGCGATGTGTTACGGTTCAATTTGGCAAGGGCGGCGTGGAGTTCAGGAAGCGCGAAAGGGCTGCCGAGGGTGAAGCTTGGTTCGCCTTTATAGGGTCGGGGATCGATGACCTTGGGGGCTTGAAGTTTACGCTTGATTCCTTCCAAAATTTGTTTCTCAGTTCCTGGATGGAAGTGAATGATTTTCTTGAGGTCATGGCTTTTTTGGGTCTTGGTTTTGGCGGTAGCTAGAAGGGCTCGCAGTATATGCCAGGTCTTCGTGCTGGGTGTGCCTTGAAGTAGGCCGCACAGCTTGTGCCAGTTCTGACTGCTGAATTGATCTCCGTATTCTTCTGCTTGCTTTGTTATGTGAGCGATCCATTTCTGCAGTTTGCGGTTAAGTTTCATCTTTTTCCACCGCCTCAGCAGTCCTCTTCTGGCATCTGTAGGAGGCGAGAGAGTTTACGGCCGATGTGTCCACTGTGAGTTGGATGACTTTAGTGAGCTTCTTCGCCCTCTTGACCACTTCGGACCACTTCGGTGAGCCACTTTTCCATATTTTCGATGTTTTCTTCTTTGTTATGTTCTCGGAAGACCTTCCAGTCCGTCAGCCTTGCCGTTCCGGTTCTGCTCGGCTTCTTATGGTGCAGGATTTCAAGCTGAAGGATGTGGTGATCGCTGCCGAGATTTTCTTCCGGTCGGGTCCATTCGGCCTTGGATGTTCCTATTGTAAAGGTGACGTCGGGATTTGTATCCCTGGACACACTGCGGCCTATTCGAGTCATTAGTTTAGGATCATTCCAGAGGGTGAGGTGATTCTGTTGCGCTGAATCGTGCAATCGCGCTACTTTCTTATTCGTGTGCTGGTAACCTCATGCTGGGTGGGGGGGCATTAAAATACCCCATTATTACGAGTTTATGGCACTTAGATAGTCTTCTGGCTTGCGTGATGAAGTTTACAAAGTCGGATAACGGATGCCTGGGTGGGCTATATAAGCATATATCTTTTGTGTGTCTTCTTCTCAGGTAGCACTTCCACTACACTCTAAGAAGAAAAGGAGGAAACGGGGTATTGAGGTTACTCCTTTAGGGGAGCAACTGATCTGCCACAACCATTCCTCCCTTTGGGGGGTAAGTGCGAGGGGATGAACTGTTACTCCCCATGCCGTTACTCCTCCGAGGACTAACAGTTGCTCTTTTCCGATGCTCCTCAAAGGAGTGACGGTCATTATTTCCGATGCTCCGCAAAGGTGGAATTAATGAAATTAGGCATTTATACGCTAATAAAAAAGATTACTGAGCTGGAAAAAAAATATGCCCGAAAGCAGGACTCGAACTCACGTCCTCACGCTCCCATGTCAGCTACTCTAACCACTGCACCACGGCAGCTTGGTTGACGGGGCAGGAAATTGAGACAGGTTAAGCCACGGAACGCAGGTGCGGCAATGTAAAAGCGACTCGGCATTTTGTGTATGCTGTGCGGGGAGAGTGTAACGCTGAGTGTACTTGAAACCATAAGCGAGTGCGAAAAGAAATCTGCCCGAGTATTTTTAGGGTGCTTTAAACTGAGGCACTACACGATGTAAACGTGTAGCGAGCTCAAACGGGGCACCTAAGACGACAGAGACGGACAATTGCTCTGTCGCTTAGTGTGTCCCGTTTGAGCTACACATCGCTTCAGTTAAGTTCGTAATCTCCTTGGAACGGAAGGAACTTAGGTACTATTGACCAGCAAAATCTGGCAGTCTATCAATGACTTGCGCGTTTAATGTGTATCGCTGACTTATGGGGTGCGCACGAAGGGCATGGCTCTTCACATTTCAACTTTAAATTTCACGCAATTTTCTCACGAAGAGGCAAAGTGCTGCTTTGCATGTAGTTCAATGGACAGTGCACGAACTTCGAACTATTCACGATTTATAGACAATACAGTTTTTGCCTCATCACTGCACGACACGGACGAAAACAGCGGAGCGCATGGGGAGTAACTGTTGCCGTTCGTCCTCCCGTTGCTCTCTTTCCGACCAGGGACTAAACACTTACTCTCCAAAATTTGCACACGGCACGCACATCCATGCAGTTACTCCCTTGAGGGACGAAAGCGCTCTTTTTGGGACTAACTGCGCAGTTACTCCCGTTTTCCCCGGAATTCTTCTTAGAGTGTAGGGCGTGTTCCACGGTTGTTCCCTGGATTGTGTGATCTTGCGTGGTAAGATTTTTCTTCGTCAGGATGGCTGTTCTCTGAAATCCGGTGTGTGTATCGTATCCCTGTATGCGCATATTGGCGTGATAAGTTTCTTGGATAGCGGTGATATCTGGTTATTCCTGTTTGGTCAGTTCCTGGAGGTTTGTCCTTTTGGTTCGGATAGAGCGACAGTTCCATTGCCACAGCTTCATTGGAAATTGTGGGAATCTCTTCTTGGTATTACTCGCCATTTTGTTCGATATCGTTGTTTTCGCCCCGGCCCATGGATTTCGGTCTGGCTGCATTGTGGAGGTCTTTACGTGCTGTCTTGCGAGCCGTTTCAGTGTTGCTGAGTAGATTTTCTAGTGTGGCTTTCATTACGTGGTTCTGCTTGGCATAGGACACGAAGTTGCTGAGGTCTTGGAGAGTAGCTTGGATAGGGGCCAGCTGAGAGGTGATGTGTTGCTGGAGCTGTTGTGTTATCTCCTTTGCAAAAGTGGTCATAGCCTCCTGTATCTGCTTCCGCGCCTCCATTTTTACGATTTCCTTTATTCGTTCTTCCGTAAGGGGCGGTGGGATGTTTGGCAAGCCGAATCGTAAATTTATAATGCAAATAGTCCCTATAAAGCTGGTACCTGAATAGCGGCCAGCACAGTGGGCATGGGAGAGGTAGGGGAAAAGTGAACAGAGAAGCTTAGGACCAAGTAAACGTTCACCTTTCATCACACGTATGCGTCACACCACAGGGAATGCAATAGTAAAAACGCTGGCAAACGTGTGGGCACGAGCAGGAGAACAATTACCTCACCACTGGACTTTCTATTGGAAGACGACTTTACCGCTCACCACTAACTACTTTCTGGCCTTTACACTATAGCATCCCTAACGTTGCATTTTTAGCAGCTAAAGACAACCAAAACTTCTAGTTGTCGTAACTACGTAACAATAAATACATCACAATAGCAGCAACGACTATAGAAGAATCGTGCCTGTTTGAAGTTTGAGCTAAGCACTGATACTGAGGAAACCGAAATATCAGGTTGGTCCTGGTCCAGCGTCGGCCACCAGTGGCATTTCCTTTTTCACGTATATTGAGATAGAAAAGTGGACGAGGGAATTAAGTTTGAAACCCATCATGCAATTACTCATCCAATTTTGTTGCTGCTTTCTTGCCTGCACCCATAGCCGAAACAGAAATCTTTAGCACAATTTGTTTTGAAGGGGGGCAACTGGTAAGCATGATCTTTTTTAACGTCACCGAAATGCCAAAGGAGGAGAGTAGGCACTACTGAGAAAGTGATACCTAACAAGTGGGTTTGTTCAGAAGGCCAGACAAAGGGGAGTCCCGAGTATTTTTTTTAGTTATCAGCGAAATGTTTATATGAGGCGGGAAAACGTATCTGTAGAAAGGACTCAACCTTATTTTGGCGAAAATAACCAGGGATTTGTTGAAGAAAATTCTTATTTCCCTAAAGGTGGAAAAGAGCGCTGTAACAACTTGCAAATTTTACAAATTCGAAGGCCCATCCCTCTAAATGTAACGCATTGTAACCCGGCTAATTTTCTTCGGCAAATATTCATCATTAGTAATATTGGCCCAAGGGAAGTTAAATTTATGCCACCCACAGTATGTTCTTGAAATATTGCCAAGCTTTGGTTTTTGAACAGCTGCCTCTGACTGGCGGCAAAATCAGGGGTTTTTCGGAGCTCACTTAGGTAAGGTGATGAAGCTGAAAAATATTTCTAGCAAATATTCAAAAGGTTTCTCGCAAATTAAGAGAAGTATGCACATATATTGCGTAATTATTTCGTTAAGATACAAAAAAATGCCAAAATTGCAGAAATATAGGAAATTGGAACATTTTAGAGACGTTTTTTTTAAAGAAAAGAAATAATCATCGCCCATGTTTGTGAAATTTTTTTTTTAGAATTCGCAACGAGGACTGGTAAATCTAGTACTACAAAAGCCTGTTGCATTTTATTTTAAGAGAGAAAACTGAGCCAATTTAAGACCCATATATGGTCATCCCAACAACGCGTCGTCTTCGAATAACAAAATTAAAATCACACACATATTAAATTCTGAACTCAAGCTTTTTTTTTTTAGTAAGAAAACGTAACTCAGATTGCGTATTTCTTGCCCCTTTTAGCCGTGAAAACAGTTGAGCTTGAGTTTTCAGGACTTCTACCTGCACAATATTTTTTTCTTTAGAAAATAGTTCGAAGCCTGAAGCCGTGTGGGAAAACATTACTGACCTTGGGATCGTTCCAATGCAAATCAAAATGTCACCAAAATAAAATCAAATGATAAATCAGTACATGGTACGAATTGGCACAAGCTTTTAATTACTTTTTCCGGACTCTAAGGAAATGCTCCCATTATATTGATGCAACCAATATGGCTGCAAAAAAAAAAATCCTAATAGCCTTTGCCTAAAACCGACAAGCGAATCTGAAACATTCGCCATACTTTGTTGAGCAAGAAACAGCGCAGCTCTGGATACAGATAATTTACAAATAATACCTATAAAATACGTAGCCGATTTAATTGCACCAGCCCTCACTCATCTACAATCTAGCCCTCTCAACCAAAACTTTACCAGAATAAATGAAAATTTCATAACCTATTGTAATTTTTGAAAGGGGAGGTCAAAATGACCTGGCCAATCACCGACCAATTTCTCTTCTACCGGTGTTCTCTAAAGGTCTTCACGCATATTAAACACATTATCCCCAAACTTTCGAGGACTGACGGCATTTTGGCTAGATTACGTTTTTTTTTCTCTCCCACCCAATATCAGATTACTCATTTGGCACACGTTTTTTGCCCAACTTAAACTACTGCTTTCTTGTATGGGGCAAAACTGCGTCATCCAATTTGCATCAACTGAGTGTACTTCAGAAAAGTCCCCTTAGACACATAGTTGGCGTGCCCTTCAGTTCACATATAGAGCAACTTTTCGAGCGGTTTAATGTAATACCTGTTCGTAATCTTTATTTGTATAATACGGCTTTACGATGTCAACATAGCATGAACACTAGGAAGACATCATAATGTCGCTATCGTACTTGAAGCTTAGGACATCGATACACAACACACGCATCAAAGAGTATTGCAAAGTGCCGTTTTGTCGAAAAAAATATGGCGAACAAGTACTTCAGTACAACACACCTGTACTTTCAAATTTCTTTTTTCATGAAATAGAGATCGATATTGCAACTGTCAGCAAAACTACACTGCGCTCGATCCCTGTGACGCACTCATGATACCACCTGTTCTGAGTGGATGTGCTTTTTATTCTATGCATTTTATGTATGCATACCTGCAATTCGTTGGATTTTCTGTTTCCAACAGAGAATGTGTGATGCCTGAAATTTTGATAGTGAAATGCATCCTAGTCTTGTTTTTAACGCTTCTTGTGCTCACGTAATGTTTGAAATGTTATAAAGTATATTACTGGTTTTTCCTACTGTATGTCTTGTAAAGGGGGCCCAAACCTCTGTCAAGTGAATTGATTTTCGCATTTAGTTCGGACTTTCCCCCATTCGACACGGAAATAAACTGAATTCAATTCAGTTCAATTCTGCATCCGTACTACTTCTGCGGTACGTTGCGACAGCAAGCACGCCAGAGCGCGAACAGCAACTTTCGTAAGACTTGTCGGGGGAACCAATTTCCGGCATTGATCTCTAATTACATCTGTTATCTGAAATGCTTCCCTTGTACATGAACGATGCACCAGTCAAGTGGGAAAGCGCGATGATGCAACTGCATTGGATGAGCCAGCTTGGTATGTTCAATGAGGACAGCCACAAAACGGGTCCCAGATTATTTTCATTCTATTTTACATTTTCATATTAGGCACAAGAATCCTTCCACACAGCGGAACTGCGACTACTTTTCAAACATACATTTTGCTTTTTGACACAACAAACTTTAACTGAGACATTGTGCAAAATTCTCGTTATCGAGTCGCAATACGTTGCACAAATTAAAAGCGCGTGGTATAAAGAACAGTTTTCTACACGTTATAACCATTTTACTCTACATCTATATATACTGCCTCTAACAGGAAATTAAGGCAAACTGAATTTAATTATTATTCGGCCGACAATACGCGAAATGTTAGAGGCCTACTATAGGACGGTTCTTTAAGGCGCCCTGGATTAAGGGTTCAACTTCAATATTTTTTTCTCCGTCGTTCGTTAAGCGCTCAACAACCTACAAAATAATATGTTCACGAATTTCTTGTTCTTGCTCGAAAATGGATGGCAAATTAGAAAACATTCGCCCGAAGACTAAGGTTCGCGTCTATTTAATTCTATATTTAAAAAAAGTTCCAACTTCTGTAAAATTATTTGAGGACCACCTCTTGATGAACTTACTGCGAAAATATGTTGGTATATTGCACCAACAATAAACGTATTCGATGCAGCCTAGAAATTTTGATCCGCTTCACTGTTCAACGGCGTTGGTAATTATCGTGGTCAACGACGTATACTTATCCTGATTTTGTTTATAAAGCAATCAACTTCCCGGTGGCTCGGCTTGATTGCAATAATGCACAAGCAGCGCGCCCATTGTCATACCACAGGGTTATTTAGAAGCTACCACGAGCCTAACTAACAGAGGTTGACCAATTTCTCATTCGCAGCGTGGGTTGTAAGGCAAGGCGTGAGGAAGTCATAGGAAAGGACTGCAACAAATTCGTTACTGAAAAATCTTGACAGAACGAAAGCTGTTCTTTTCTGATCACGTAACAAACTTGCTGTGATCTCAGTCTCGTTCTCAGAGCTGACACTTTTGTTGTTCACGCAGTGCCATATCTGAACAATCTTGGGGTTATATTTGAAGAAAGATTATACTGTAATATTCAAGCAGAGTTGGTTACACAAAAACTATCGCGGATTGCTGGTTTACTCTCGAGGTTGCGATATATGATGCCACAATACGTCAAAAAGATTTTGTGTGATGCTTTGTTCACATCCATATGAAGTTAACTCTTTTTGGTATGGGGAACCACAACGCGTTCGAACATAAAACAGCTCCATGCAATTCAGAAGCGTGGCGTTCATCGCATTATGAATGTGTCATTCGGAACCCACACTGCGCAGCAGGCACGTACGCAGATTTTTTTTTCGGGAGAGGGGGGGGGGCACAACCTAAGGTAACTTTTCTATGCAAATGAGGGAGAGGGTACTTTTACTATAGTACAAATGTGAATAATGCCCACCATTCGCCACAAAGACGCGTAAACCCGCAAAATATATTTGAAATAACGTGTATCTCACACGTATACGGCATTGAGATACATCTCTTCTTTACTTGGAAAACAAAGAACCACATTAAATGGACTCGTGCATGAAAGATGCGCAGGAAGAACCTTGCCAAAAACAAGTTAACCAGAAGAAGTACAAAATAAAGATTTCTAGCAGCGTTCTGTGAATGAAATGATCTCTGGAAGAATTATACCGAAAAGTATATTTGCGGAACAACCACAGTTCTTTTGGATCCCTCCTTTACTGCTCTACCAAATGCCAAAACCGACTCGTGTTGTTATTTGGGAAGTTGCGTAACGATGCCTGGTCACCAATCCCGTACAACCGCGCGGAGCGCAGGACGCTCTGGTTCTAGACGTACAGTTGATTGGTCAAAATTTCAGAAGGATATGGATGACACATGTCAGGAAGGCCTCTCACACACTATCGAAGAAGCAATCGCAGAAACATTGAAAACATCCATCTGCTCGCTTCCAAGGTCAACAAGGCGAACAGACTTGGACATGGAACTGGAGAGGCTGCGTGCAGCACGCCGACAAGCGGAGAGGAGGTATCGGCGCACGAAGTCCGTCTTGGATCTGAGGGCTTCACGACGCATACAAAAGAAAGTCCAGCGTCGCATGGATAAATTGGAAGATAAGAGATGGAAAGCATTCTGTCAGTCGCTTGATCCCCGCAAGTCGCTCTCGCACATATGGAGAACGGTTAGGGGTCTTCGCTCATCTCCGCATCAAAGGAAGCCCTTCGCTGCTCTGGCCCTCTACCAACTCCGCTCGGAACTTCAAGTGGCTGAAGAGTTCTGTGCACGGGTTGCTGGGTCCGTGGCCATCATTACTGACGTAGCATTGAATGACATCCCTGAGGCACGTGTACCAGAAATGAACGTGCTATTTTCACTCGAAGAACTCGATGCTGCGTTGGCGACCTGCCGGCGTTCTTCGTCACCAGGACCTGATGGCATCACGTATGCTGCCCTATGCCACCTTGGACATGACGCACGTGATGAGCTGCTCAACTACTACAATGAATCTTGGCAGAATGGCGCCGTTCCTAAACAATGGAAATTGAGCCGCTTGATCCCCATTCTGAAACCTGGAAAGTCTCCGCTTGAGATCTCATCATATCGTCCGATTGCGCTTTCGAGCTGCGTCGGCAAAGTGATGGAAAGAATGATTCTTGCTCGATTGGAATGGTACCTAGAACGATTCAACATCTATCCGGACGCCATGACAGGTTTTCGTCGAGGTCGCACGTCCATCGACAACGTCATTGACATCGTAACATGGGTCCAAAATCAAAAAAGCCTCAAGCGCCTATCTGCGGCACTTTTTCTGGATATAAAAGGAGCATACGACAACGTCGCCCACGAGGCCATACTAAACTCACTTGAGGCTGTTGGAGTTGGTGGCCGGATGTATCAATGGATTCGGGACTATTTGACTGAGAGGCGTTTTTTCTTACAGACCGAAGACGGCCCAACTTCAGACCATTCCATCTGCCGTGGTGTGCCGCAGGGTGGAGTGTTGAGCCCTATTCTGTTCAACCTCGTCCTGGTAGGACTAGCGGATTACCTACCGCAGACAGTACATGTCTCAATATACGCCGACGACATTTGCATCTGGGCCTCTGCGGTGACTCGCCCTCAGCTAAGAGCCAGGCTTCAGCGGGCGGCAACCATGACGGCTTCTTATCTCCGAGAGCAAGGCCTCAGTGTGTCTACTGAAAAGTGCGCATTACTTGGTTTTACGCGGAAACAAATGTCATCGTATCCTGTTACGATCAATGGTCAAGCTGTACTCTATGTTAAGACGCATCGCTTTCTGGGCGTCATCATTGACCGCAACCTCTCATGGAGCCCTCACTGCGTCTATCTGAAGAAGAAGCTAGTCGCCATTGCTCAGGTCTTCCGATTTCTATGCGGGAAAAACTGGGGTACACCAGTCCATTCTATGTTGCAGCTGTACAGGGTTTTGTTTCTCGGACTCCTTCGTTACAGCCTACCAGTATTGTCAAATGCATGCAAGACGAACTTTCGCGCCTTGGAGAGCATACAAGGTCAAGCCCTACGCACGTGTTTAGGGCTGCCTAGGTGCACCTCAACAGCAGCGACAATCGCCATCGCAGGAGACCATACAATCCAGACACATGTAGCTGTCGACTCTCTCAGAGCGCACATTCGCCATCTGTCAAGGATCCCCGACCATCATTTGGCCTCCCTACCAGCCGAGAGACCTCAAGCGACCTTTTCACGAGTTATTAGCGTTCATCATGAGTACATACCGGCATCATTTACACCGGCGGCGAAGCCTTCCTCTCCCCTGTGGTGCCTGCGACAGCCTCAAGTGAATTTTGCTATTCCTGGAATTACAAAAAAGTCCAATCATCCATCGCCGGCTCTGAAGCAACTTACACTCATATTACTGCACCAGACGTATCATGACCGCATACATATATATACCGATGGTTCCACCTCACCTACCAGCTCAACTGCCGCATTCGTCGTTCCAGCCAAGAACGTTACAGTTAAATTCAAATTGTCGCACACGACTACATCTACATCGGCAGAACTTGCAGCTCTCCATGCCGCTATGATGTACATCACCGAAGAGCCTACAGAGAAATGGGTCGTATTTTGTGACTCAAAGGCAGCCCTTCACAGCATCAAGTCCGCATTACGTCCCAGAACTTACGAGCAAATGACATCTGAAATCAGGGAACTGCACCACCATGCTCTGGAAAGTGGACACCACATTATATTTCAGTGGATTCCTGCTCACTGTGGCATCGTCGGCAACAACCTAGCTGACAAGGCTGCCCGGTGTGCCCACGAAGATACCAAGACGCGTCCAACACCTTTGGCGAGGTCGGACGCTGCCAGAGAACTTCGCCAACTTGCGCGTAAGAAGTCCCAGGATCTCTGGATTTCAAGTGGCCTAAATTGCAGATTACGTAAACTGGACCCCACGCTACGGGTACAACTGCCATCTAGCCTTCCCCGCGGCGAAGCAACCTTGTTGTGTCGCTTGTGGCTGGGAGTGGCGTTCACGAACGCATATACTCCTACCGTATGGGAATGGCCGAGAGCCCGATGTGCGACTCCTGTGGGTGCGAGGAGACCACCGAGCACCTATTGTGTACCTGCCCTCGCTACGATGTCCAACGCCTCTCTCTGCGGGCAACTTTACGCAGACTGGACTCGAGATGTTTCACCGAGTCAAAGATACTCGGACCGTGGCCACACCCGTCACTAGCTCGAAAAGCGATTCGTGCACTAGTGCGGTACTTGAAGTGCACGGGCTTAACAGACCGTTTATAGTGTCCTTGTGTATGGTGTCGCTCCCACACGTACTCAGTGCTTCCTCTCTCCCTTTCTTCCTCTTTCTATTCCCCTTTCCCCCACCCCCAGTGTAGGGTAGCAAACCGGATGCTGTTCTGGTTGACCTCCCTGCCTTTCCTACCCTTGTTTTTTCTCTCTCTCTCTCTCTGCGCCCACCGCGGAAGGTTAGAAAAAATACCTATACGTAAGCACAGCAGAGAAGTGGCTAGGTCAGGAAGCTCGAATGATAACTGTAGAAGCGTCATTAAAAACACGCGGAATTATTCTCCACTTCCGGCAGCGTTCTCTCTACTTCTTTTTTAAATAAAAAGATGTTGATCCATAAATACTTTTACAAACAATTTTCGCTTTTCCTCCCTGTTTGGATGTTGCTTTGGCTTTCTCGCTTAGTAGATCACTTAATTTCTCATCTCCTTGCGACGCTTGTTTCGAGTTGCCAATTTTGCACGAGAAGTGTTGTACAATTAGGGAAAACAAGACGAGGTAAGGGGTGACAGTCATATTGCTTATGGGTTGAACGGTTATTCCAGGGCCTTATGATGGACGCTGTTTCGCAATATACTATTTTCCACTTTATCTAAACAACATCGCGGATATATGGTTCCAAGGATCTGCCAGCGTCGCGGAGAGTCATTACTCGAGGAAATAATGAAGCAAAAGGAAAAGTTAAACGCAACTGGCGTTTTCTCCGGCCGCAACTCGTTCCATGAGCATACACACCAGCTCACAATGAACCGCGTTTCTTTCCTGGCCCCTGGATCAGTCTAAACAAAGGAGGTCGGACTAACGAAGCAACAGCGATGCGCGCGATCGTTGAATAGATGGTGACATAAAATTGTGTTGGGCATTATAAATAAAATAAAATATTATAATTAAAACAATAAACTACGCCCTGCCTGCTGCAATAGACGGTGACAGCTGAATTCATCTTGATTTTA
Organism: Dermacentor andersoni; assembly: GCF_023375885.2. Classification (NCBI taxonomy): domain Eukaryota; kingdom Metazoa; phylum Arthropoda; class Arachnida; order Ixodida; family Ixodidae; genus Dermacentor; species Dermacentor andersoni. Next base: position 77,176,342 of record NC_092818.1, read on the forward strand.
ACGCGGGCATCGAATCGATGAGAAAACTTGCCTCCACACCCCAGGAGATGCCGATAAATACCGCCATGTAAAAGGAGTGAAAAACTTGACATCCATTCGACTCTGTGAAGACGGAATGGCATCGAAAGCTGACGACAGTCAACGCTCTGAAACAAAAAGCAAAGTGTTTCACCTCCGTTGCGGGTCGGCCTCCAGATAGTGTAATATCGGGCCAACCCGTGGCGGAGAAGAAGCAGGCTTTAATAACTCCCCATACGTGGGCTGATCCTGAATGTATTGCAATACCGGGCCCACCCGCGGCGGAGGTGAAGCAGGCGTTAAGCAACCCCCCCCCATACATGGGCCGCTCGCGAAGATAGTTCAACATCGGG